>NC_084762.1:13341373-13646039 GCF_028858725.1 Colius striatus | reverse complement strand
GACTGCAGAGATTCTTGCCATGAGCTTCTGCTTTATGAATATCATTTATTTTTTTGTCTAAGAACAATCAACAGGCTTAGGTACACTAGAAAATGTACTGACATGCCTGTATAATTTGAACTGTGCATAATCTACTCCAGAAGCAGAATAAGCCAAGTTGTAAATACAGATACTTGTCCTTGAGAAAGCATATTCACTTTGGGAATTCAAAGACAGTATCATTGATTGTATATTGCTGATGTCATTGCTTAGGCTATAGCTCAAGTAATTACATTAGTGAGTGTTCTCATACGGAAGAGCCTCTCATATAGCATAGTTTAAGAAACAAAATAAGCAAAAAACCCCCAAAAGTAAGCCAAAATATAGCAAAAAATAAACTCACAAGGATATAGCATACTTGTTGCACAGAAATCTATGTTCTGACTCGAGTTCACTTTGCCAAGCAAACCAGAGAGCACATAATGGCAACTGGCAAGGCACTAAGAAAATGGTACGTTATCTCAGAACAATATTGCTATGAGACTTGATCAGCTTGGACTGTGGGCAGAATAAACTTATATTTATATTCATAAAAATAAGCCACTATGGGCATATACACTCAGCTGCATAAGTATGACCTCAAGAACAGAGAGAAACCTCCATAAATATTTAGAGAAGCTTGTATAGAAATATTTCTTGAACTCCTCTTCTTAAAGGCGCAATTTTCTCCCTCACTCATATTAGTCCCAGTAGATCAAAGAAAGAACAAAGGTGACAAGTCTATTGTTTGCTTACTGCATATTAACTTTTTGTTAAAGTGTTTATCATTTGTGTGGCACTCACATAATATGCAGTATTTACTCTAAAGAGTAAAATTACTAAGGCTATGGCGTGGAAGTTATGAGGAGGAAGAAGGCTTCCCTGTTCTCTCCCCCACTTCTCCATATATGTTCTCAATCTCATAGGATTTATTTTGTGTGATTCCCCACAGCTGCTACAAACATTACTGGAAAATGAATATATTCTTATACCTTCCAAATAGCATCTAGGGTAAAAGATGATAGTCAAACAATTGAAATTATTAATGTTTAAGTGAATATTGTGAGATAGTAAAATAGTAATGGATATCTATAAGACAAAAGGAAATAAGTGATAGAAAAGAAGAGGAAATAAATCTGAGGGGGTTTTTTTTTCTGTTTTGAGCTAAAGTTTAGAGGACTTTGTAGGGTAATATCAATGTAAATCAACAGTAATTGATGGAGTTACTTTGGCATAAAATTGCTGCAAAATCACAATGGAGCTCAAGATGTTTACAGACCATTAATTTTTAAGAAAACAAGCATCTCCTCTTTAAGTGTGAAATGTTTACCTGAAAGCTGTCTGACGTTTTGCCAACTACTTGATTCAACTTATTTAACATGCACTTTTTAAAAAGATACACCGACAGGACTCAAGCAGCTCTGACATCTTCTGCACAAGCGAGCTGTGCTGCTGCTGAGGGGGAGGCAGGCTGACATTGATACAGCTCAGGAAGGAATGATCCTTTCAGAAGTGTCAGTGTTTCAGAGCCCCACTTTCCTTACCACACTCACACATTCCAGACAATCTCATTTTCCTCTCTCTGTTCTATTTGTAGGCTGTGAAAAAAAGAAATTATTTAACCATAGTGACTTAGAGTAGCATCCAAGATGTTTGGAGTCATGTAAAAAATTGAGTGCCTTCTCTGTCTGCTTGAACTTAATGAAACTTCACCGTGCATCCACCTCAAGTATTTTCACAATAGAAGTAAATCGGGTTAAACTTTGTGGAAGAACTTTTAAGACCTAACAACCTTCTACTGAAAGTTCCTTCTTTGTGCCTCAGAGGAATCAATCTATGGGTTTTTTTTTCTTATAACAACGAGTGGAAGTACATCAAGTTGCCAGTTTTTTTAGGATCGTTTGTAGTCTTTCCTTTGAGATTCTCTTTGTCCACAGAAACTTATGGATTCCTCTCTTGAGGCCTTACATTTACCTGTAAGAAAATGTTTTATAGGCATTCTGCCACTTGGATGGGAGGAAACTTTCTCTCTTCCCGCAGGCATTGCAAGTGGCAGAATAAAGAGATTGTCATTGAAGCTATGAGCTGGAAGTTAAGATCTTACACAAGAAATTAAAAAGTATTACCAAGATATAGAAGAAAGATTTAAATATTTAGAATTCTCAGTGATTATTCTCAGTATAATTTTTGTATCACAAAGGCTCTTATATAGCATTTTTCAACACTGATCATGGGCTACCATGAAAGACACTCATGTGTAATTAGACAGAATTCAATGTTTAGCTTAATGTCTAAACAGACATGTAGGGGAGATGAAAAAAACCCAAATATTGCAGAGAGAAATAAAAAAACTGAATAAAACAGAAGATAAAAAATGCAGAGAATAACAGGTCTTTGAACTGATGAGGTGTTACCATAGGATCCTACAAACTACTCTTGCAATATAGCTTCAATACAATGCACGTTAATATCTTTCTACACTGGCTCATACTTACTTTTCTGTTTACGTTAGCATTCTCTGTTTTCCTAAGTAATTCAAAGAGTAATGATGACTTCTGCATTTTCAGAAATATAAACTGAATCTTTTTGAAGTTAACCAGAACACCTGCATTGCATAAAATCAGAACAGATTCAAAGCAGTCTCCATCAGGGAGACTTCTTTTTCCTTTCCAAAATTGTCAGTAGAAATCCAGGTGTGGTAAACAATGAAAAGCTGGAAAACCCATCTGAGTTTTATATTCAGATTATATACATGTACCAGTAACAATGTAGATGAAGGTTACTGAAAGGACACTATGATCTCAGGGACATGGTTTAGTGGTGGACTTGGTAGTGTTAGGTTTATGACTGGACTCAGTGAACTTAAAAGTCTTTTCCAACCTAAATTATTCCATGATTCTGTGAAAGTGTCCTTGTATGTTTTAAAGGCTAAGTGTTACAGAACTGATGTAGCTAGCTTTCTTTCAATATTTCAGAGTAATATTTTCTACAGAGATACACTTTAAAAAAAATTTTGGCTAAAAGGATAGGTAGTGTTTAGCTTATCAAGGGACCAAGTTTCATAAAGCTACTGGACAGCTGTAAATTAGGACAAGAGGAAATCTGGACTAATATGTAAACTGTGGCAGAAAAGAGGTTGTTGCCACTGCTCCAGAGGCTTTTGAAAAAAATCCTGTGTAAATAGTTCTGTATCAAATACCAGTTGTTACATCCATATTCCTGAAGACTAGTTGACTCCATTGCTTTTTCTGTTCCTGCACACACTGCTCTAGTACAATATACTAGAACCAGGTTCTCCAGTAAAAACAATTGTTCTTTGGGTATCCAGCTCCCTGAGCTGGAAGACAGGGAGCAGAGTTCCCATAATCCAAGGAGAAATGGTGTGTTACTTTCTGCTCCACTTCAATATACACAAGTCTATGGGTCCAGATGGGATCCATCTAATTGTGGTGAGGGAGCTGGCGGAAGCGCTTGCCGAGCCACTCTCCATCATCTATCAGCAGTCTTGGCTCACTAGGGAGGTCCCAATGGACTGGAGGTTGAAAAACACCTATCTACAAGAAGGGCTTGAATGAGGATCTAGGGAACTACAAGCCTGTTAGCCTGACGTCAGACCAGAGAAGGTTACGCAGCAGATCATCCTGAGTGCCATCACGAAGCACATATAGGACAACCAAGGGTTCAGGCCCAGCCAGCACGGCTTTATGAAAGGCAGATCCTGCTTCACTAAGCTGATCTCTTTTACAAGGTGCTCTACTTGGTGGATGAGGGAAAGGCTCGGGATGTGGATACCTGGACTTTAGCAAGTCCAAAAGGGGACTTTTCACTCTCTACAACTACCTGAAAGGAGGCTGTGGTGAGGAAGGGGTTGGTCTCTTCTCTCAAGCAGTATGTCATAGGAAATGGCCTCAAGTTGAACGAGGGGAGATTTAGACCGGAGATTAGGAAGAATTTTTTCACTGACAGGACAAACTCTGGAGCAAGCCACTGAAGCAGGTGATGTAGTCACCATCCCTGGAGATATTTAAAAGGTGTATAGATGAGGTACTTAGGGACATGGTTTAGTGAGAGGCTTGGTAGTGTTAGGTCAGTGATTGGAATCAATGGTCTTAAAGGTCTTTTCCAACTAAATCACTTAATGATTTTATGATTCTATGAATATTAGGCTATGAAAATATCTCCTATTGCTGTATTTTTTGGACAATGAATGTCAAAGCTAAAAAAAAAAAAGCCTTGCTATGACAAGTACAGCTGCTTTTGAAGATGCCTTCATTTAGTCAGCAACTTACTATATCTGTTTTGATTTGTTAAAACTGAAGAGAGAACCAGCCTTGCCCATAATGAGCTGAGTGTTTTTGTCCTGGAAGTTATCCCAGTGTTTACTGCAAAATATGGCACAGCTGGATATAGATTTTTATACCTAGTATCAATTCATATGAGAATTGAACAACTCTTAAATTTTCGTAGTTCCTTTTTGTTTTATGGGCTAGTGAGCTCTTAACGATTGATGGCTCTGTTGCGGAATTGTTCTGGGTGTTTCCTCACACACTCTTTTTGAATGAATACATATTCTTTCTGTAATCTCAAAGGACTATTTTAATTGCCATTAAACTAATTGTCCTTATATTCTGATGAATCAAAATGAATCAGATAGGAATATTAATTTTGACAAGTATTTTTTTTCATAATGCAAAATATAATATAAAATCTTAAATGTATGTTTAGATATTGAGTAAAGTCCTTACATTGCTGTCAAAGGGTAGACTATAGCTTGAACTGTGAAGGCAAACAGGTGGCAGACAATTGCTTATATGTGTGATGTGGAGAAGGGCAGATGCCCAAACCTGAGCGTCTGAACTCTCAAGCAAAAGCCTGCTGCTTGTTAGCTGCAAACAATGTGGATTTTTTTAATCACTTTGAGTGACTGTTTTAAATGAAAGTGGTGTATCCTGAATCCTTCACTTAAAGAGATACGAGACAGAAGCAGTAAATAAGGTTCGTCAGTCATTGTGCTTCCTTCCACACCTAGTACTTTGGTTGGAAGACTGAGGGCCTGAAAAAAAAAAGAAGTGCAAAAGGTAGAACTGCTCCTCAAAAGAAGAAGATACAGTTTTTTTATGGAAGAAAGATTTGGGAGGAGGAAGGAGATCCTGGAGACAAAAGCTATGTGTACATAAATGCTGGGAGTTACAAATCCTAGTGTCCAGAACCTTTATGAGTTGATTTCTCCATCTGTGCTGAAATTCACACCACATTGAAGACAAACACACTGATATGTTTTTGAAATATCTTTTTAAAAATATATATATATATATATATTAAGGACTTATGGGCTTATGCTTCTATCATTGGTAGAAAACACATTTGGGTGTGTAAGAAATGAAGCGTAATTGTCATGTGATGACTACTAATTATTCTGCAGGACACGATATCACCGCAATTTAGAGAGAAGAATGTTGTAGGAAATCATGTCAAAAGCCTTACAGAAATCCATATAGATGACACCTGTAACTCTTCCCTTTTCCACTGAAGAAGTCATAGAATATCATAGAAGACCACTAGATTGATCAGGTAAGATACCCTTGGTGAAGCTGGTTTGGCTGTCTCTAATCACCTTCCTGCTTTCCATATGTTTTGACATGCCTTTCAAGAGGATCTGTCCCACAATCTTAATGGCCATAGAGGCGAGGCTGACTGATGAGTAGTTCCCAGAGTTCATTCTAGCTTTTTAAAAATGGGTATTATGCTTCCTTTTTCACTAGTCAATGTGGGTGCAGCTCAAGTGCCATGACTTTTCAAATAAGATAGAGAGCATCTTGGCAACTACACCAGCTAATTCCTTCAGTACCATGAGATGCATCTCATCGGCTCTCATGAACTAATCTATTCTTGGGTTTTTCAGGTGATCTCAAATCTGATCATCTCTTATGATGGCAGCGACTTCATTGCCTCTGCCCCTGCCCTGAGATTCAGGGGCTTGAAAGATGTGGGAAAAGGATTTACATTTCAAAATTGAGGTAAAAGTGTTGTTGACTACCTCTACCATCTCCAGGTTGATTATCACTATTTCATCTTATTTAGCAAGGGGAGCAGATTTTCTTTAGTCTTCCTTTTCTGGCCACGGTACCTGTGAAAACCTTCATTCTTTGCATCCCTTCCCAAATTAAACTCCAACCATGTCTTTGCTTTCCTGATCCCATCCCTACACATCTGGGCAGCATTCTTATATTCTTCCCAAGAGATACAAATCCCTGGTTCCACTGGCTTTGTATTTCCTTATTACATTTTAGTTCTGTCTCCTACCTTCCTTACCTCATTTCTTACACAAGGGAATCATTAGATCTTGCTCCCCAACCATAATGTTCTCAAAGAGCTGCCATCTCCTCACTGTTTCACATTACTCAGAAAAGGAAAACTGTTTATCTCCCTGTGTCAGATCCTTAACAAGAGGTTATCTCACTAAAATTGTCCGATAGCCACCTGGATTGCAGACTCAAGGGCACTAGCCAGGAGTTTCATGATTCTCTTTCCAACAGGATGAGAAGGAAGCTAGGTAAAAACACTACTTAAAAAAAGTCTCCAGAAACTTAAATAAATCCATCATGCACAAGATATTTTGGGCAAGATAAAACAATTCTTAGCTTTATTTTTATCATGTTTTCCAGTAAACTGGGCATTTTTTAAATGGAAAGATGCCACCAAAAATAAAAGCAAGTAGCAGTCAAGTGGATTTTTGTCTTCTGATATCACTTATAACTGATATCACTTTCTGATCTTTTTTTTTCCACTTAAAAAAGTGCAAACATGATTCATCCAGGAAGAAGAGTTCCTTAAAAAGCAGAAGGAAAATGCATCTCAAATGTTATCATTTTAGCACTCCTGATGGAACATCTCTTAAAATGAAGAAATGAAAATCCTTAATTTGTAAATAAGAATGAGTTTTGGGCTGCAATTTTTACATGTACCGAAATTGTTTTTACCCATAGAAATTAAACATTTTATAACACAGGAAATGCTTTTTAAAATATGTTTCTTTCTTTTTTTAAATATTTGCATATAGTAATTTTCATTGTATCACTTGCTAGAGTATCAGTTAAAGTTTTTTGAGATCTTTCCAAAGACCACAAATGCAGCTTCTATTCTATTCATTTTATGCTCCCTGAAGGGGTCCTGTAAATATCAGCCATTAAGTGGGAGATACTTTATAACATATTTAAGGATTTAAAATACCAAGAGGGCAGACTAGATAAAAGAAGGTCTATCAGAAACAGGATTATGAAGAAAATAGTCCATTAAAAAAAAAATAACAAGTTGACTGTTCCTTTAATCTTATAACTTTAGCCTCAAGATAACTCATTCCATTGAGTCTTTTCTACACTGTATAAATACTTGCTTCTAATATGCAAAAGGTCTTTCCTTTTGTGTTCCTCCAGGCTTTGGGAAAAATAAGTAGATGAGTTGCATTTAAATAAATGAATTCTGTTTTTTCCAGACTTCTTTCACTAGTTCTAAAATTATTTTTCTGGCTTCACAGCTTTCTAGTTAGCACTAAAGTTCATAAAATATGATTAGCAACTCTAATCAAAAGGAGTAGCTACATTAAAACAGATTAAGAAATATTTGTCCACCGTATCTTATGAGCTGTATCTTTCCCCAAATTTGACTTTTAAGTTAGACACTGATCCTAAAAAGCTCTGAGTGCTTTGCATCACTGCATGCTTCAAGGCTGCATTCTTGTTATTCACGCATTAGAGCATTTAAGGAGATATATAAATTCCTTAGTGACTTTCTGCCTTGTTGATGCCTCTGAGGCTGCAAACTGGTTACAATTACACAGCACAGAATCTCTTACATAGGGTAACTTTGACAAACACAGCTTTTGTCAGATACATTTGCATAAGTCTGAGATCTGAGGGCAGGATTGCTGGTTTTAGCTTCTTAATATTAGGATATGCCATTATTTTCAGTCACAGGGCCTGATCAATTCCCTTTGTAAACAAGAAGACCTCACTAATATTAACAGAAAAAAATATATAAGGCCCTAAACCACTTGAGTTACATCCAATCTCACCAGCTCCCATGCTTAGAAGTAAACAACAATGATGGCAAAGTAACACTTCTTAATAAATGCTACATCTAAAGGAAAAAAGTCTATCTGAAAGTATAATATATATGATGTTCTCTTTTATGAACACTCATGCTTTTGCCTTCATTTGTGTATTTCACCTTAAAAATATTCCCTAATGTCTGTGATTCTCAGTGCATCTGAGGCCATAATTTTCAAATGTAAATATTATGCTCACTGAATATAAAGTAAGTATCAAGAGCAGATCTTTAAAAGATGAACTGAAGTTACATCTGTGCCTGAATTCCCTTTTTTTCATGCTAGAAAAAAGAAAGTGTAATTAAGTATAAGCCACTGTGATAAATATGTGATAATGTGACTGCAAGCATCACCAAAGATGTTTTTTTCCTTTTTTTTTTCTGCCTTCTGACAGGTACTTTTTTCAGGATTTTTAGTTGGTTGATCTCTTTTTTTTCCTGAAAAAAAGAAAAGCAGCATTTCCTTGGTCATAAAACATATTTATGAAACTTTTTGATTACAGTAAAAAGCAAAGTATTTACATATGGAGTTATTTCTGACTATATATAACTCATTTCATGGGTTCTTTTCCTAGACTTTTTATCTTGATCTTTTTACTTAATCCTTCGGCTTTCAAATGAGAAGCTATACAGGAATAAGTACTATACTTTGAATTAATATCTGATTTTTTTTTGTATTTTCTTTTTAGTTTTTACATCTCTACTTCTTGTTTAGAATAAAGTACGGACTAGTTTTGAAACATTCTTTATTTCATCCCCATTGAGTGCTATGTGATGATTAAAAAAATCTCCATGATACCTTTTTTTTTTTTTGGTACATTTTTTTTTCCTAAAACCTAAACTAGTTTTGCAAGAGTTTGGTGGTAAAATTCAACCTCACCGATTGCCTTGCATGGGGTAGTTATGGTAATAGATTAAGAATATATTAACTGGTTACTGAGTCTGGTAAAATTTCTTTAAAAGTTACAGTGTACAGAACACTGCATATAGAACCTGTCGTCTGTTTTATGTAAGGTACAACAGAAGTATCAGTGGAAATCAAGCTACTCTCACCTTGACATAACATCTTAACATGTTAGAGAGAGTGCTTCTTAAACAGAAAAAAATGTAAGAAGTCTTTGGAATGCCTGTGTAAGGCTTTCTAACCTGTTTACTTTCTCTTAGCCTACTTACAAGCTAAAACTTAAGAGGATGATACAAAAGCCCTAATCAAAGTTCCTTGTCTTCTCTGGAGATGTGGAGTTTTGCATATCCACACCCTACAGCTTTGATGGAGGGATGATCTTACATAGGTTGTTAACACATAGGTTAATTTTAACTCTACAGAGCAACACAGTGGATGAAATATCTTAAAAGTTCTTTCCCCCCGCCCTCTAAGCTGGTGACAAGGCAATCATGCTGACATGAAAAAGGAAACAGAAAGTGAACAGAAACAACCTGGTGTGATGACAGAGAAATGGCATGAAGGGAAATAGCACTGAGAAGTAACACCATTTGATTTGATGCTTCAGAAAAACCTCAGAGCAAAAAAAATGAGTGTGAAAAGAAATAATAATTTAAAATTGGGTCACTGAAATAATGCAAAATCTGAAGAACACAGGATGTTCATGAATCAAATTGACATCTCTACAGTCAGCATGGGATACTGTGGTGGATAGAGTCCTATGTTCTATTCTAAAACACAAACTCGTTTAACATGTCTACTACGATATGTACATATACACACTAGTTTATGTTCTACTAGTAGAACATAGAGAATGAAGTGCATTCTTTTACTAAACCATTTTATTTTCTGTATCCAGTTACTAATTTCAATCTAGACTGGAGAATAGAATAACTGTACAGAAGTTTTCCTCCTTGTTTCCCTAGTAATAAGGAATTTTTCAATCTTTCAAAATTCCCATGCATTAGTTGGGTATGTATATACATTTAGAACTAATATATTACTTAGGTATATATCTTGAGGTGTTTATCCTTTCCAAGTCTTCGACTGGAGTCCAAAATGCTCTCCCTGTCTTTGGGGCTTTCTAATGATAATGTTATAAATAATTATATAATTATAAACCTAATAATATAATTTATATATATATTATATTTATAATATCCAATTATAAATTTTTCCTTTTTTTGTGTGCTCAGAGCAGAAATAGATAAAATGTCCCCCATTTTAAGATCTAACTCTGCCTAAAACTGTGCAAAAAAACATAGCACCGTAAAAAAAAGTCTCTTTTAACAAATCTTAAAGCTCTGCTATTCATTTTTTACTCTATCAGCTATGCCCTTATTAATTTGTGAACAACAATCTAAAATAAACAAAAAACTGTATATCTCTACTTATATATCACATGGATTTCCAGAATTAAAAAACCCCTTACGATTGTTTATCGATACTTTATAACCTGGGCATATACAAGTAGTGGACATGCAAATAGTAAAATGTTAATAGTTATTCAGCATGTCGGTACATAATGATTACACAATGAAAATTTTCCTAAACTACTTTAGAATAAAGGTACTAGAGTGATGAAAATAAAAAGAAATAACATTTTAGGGGCTAAAATTGTTGGATAACCATATTATGAAATAAGTTCTCTCAGATTTGAGTTTTTGTTTTGTGACATGTTAATGCTTTAAGTACTAAAAAAACCTCAGAATTAAGTTTTTAAGAACTCACATCAGAAGTATATTCCTCATCTATTTCTTTGCCCTTTTTCTGCAACCATGTTGACACTTGTCCGCTGTTAAGATTAAAATACAGGAAACAAAGCATAGCAATATAAAAGAATCAATAAATACAACGGATGCACTCAGAATAATTCTGTTTCCAATGTTGAAAGTAATAAACTTTGTACATGTAAGAACAGTAAACAACTAGAATTGGTTTCTACAAGTATAAATCCCTATTCAACATCTCTTAATGTCCATACACTAAGAATTGCCAAGGTCTTGCAAACTCCTTCTATAGTTCAGAATGCTCATTCAATAATAGATCTTTGTTCAGGTTGGGGTTTTTCCTTTAAATGGAGTCGTGTATAGCTGGTTGCTACATGATAGAAGTAGTCTTCTACAGTCTGGCCCAATTTTACTACTACTTAATGGCCAACATTTAAAAGCATGTAATTTCAATTCATTCAGTATTGCATGTTGCTTACTTCCTTTTGACAGATGTGCAAAGTGCTTTACTTAATGAGGATTTATAATAACCCTTTTGGACTATTGTCCATGTCTTAGTTTTCCACAGAACACTCCTTATCACCACAGTTGGTTCATTCTAGAATTAGTGTTGTAAATCCACATGAGGAATGAGCAGTAATTTCTGAAAAATAGCTGCTGTGTGTTAACATCTATTATTCCAAACAAAATTAGAGAGGGATCTGAAGCCAACAGATATCTTCATATAGCATCTGCACATTTTTGTTTAAGATCTGACAATAACTAGCTACCTAATAGAACCCAGTAATATCCTGTAGTCACTAACTGTTGAAAAAGAGCCATTATGTTCCACCATGTGAGAAATTTGTGTACTTAAGGACAGTTTCCAATGCAGTTTTCACACAAAAGTCATTAGCCAGCAAGTCCCCCACCATGGATTTCTGTGATACAATATAACAGTTCTGAAGAAGCTGTTATGGTCTATTGGGCCAATAATTTGCATTTTAAGTAGGGCCTAAATATGTATTTCTCTGACAGATTGGAGCTGTTATGGCTTACTGGGTCAATAATGTATTTTGTAAATACTCCCTAAATAGGCATTTACATAATTTGTAGATCTAAAAGTCTGTAATTGAGTATCTACACAACAGACCATAATGACTCCTTCAGAACTAGTAAGATCTATTTTCACATTGCTTAAAAAAAAAAAGTAAGAGTAAACTATAATATTAATGAATGCTACAGATATGAAAATGTTGAAAAATGGAATTCACTAAAGACTTAGGTTTTTCAAGTTCCTTTTCTGTTATGTTCACTTTGATTTACTGCAGTGTAATAGAACAACATGTTAATGAACCCTTTCTCTGTTTTTTATTGGATGAAAAAAATTACATTGTTTAGTAGGTCAAAGGGCAAAGCAACACATGAAGAAAAATACTTTTGTCCAAGAGACCCATTTTATTTAGTACTATGATTATCTAGTCAACTTCATTATTGAATACTTATTTGGAAGTACTCTAAAAGAGCTCCAGGAATAGCCATTGGGGCAGTTCTGCCTGCATAGATCACATTTACCCTTTGCTTTCTTGATAATTTGGTTTCTAATCCATATTATCTAAAATACATCTAGAGGCAGGAAAGTAAGTATAGGCATCCTAGAAGGTAAATCATCCTACCTGTTTTGGTCTGCCCCTTTAAAGAGTGTGAATCATTCTCAGGACATACACATACTTCGCTCTCTCAGCTTAGAAGAGATACCTACTCTTCAGCTGTCTGCAATTAGATAAGATTAATCCTATCCTTAAAGAAAATCATGAGGCAAATCTAAGTCCTTGCTTTTTACGCTTTTGCTCGAGAAGCAAGCAGGTAATTGGCACAGGGAATCTCAAGATTTCTTCATGTAGTATTGCTTGCAAAATCCTTACAGCCATATTGCAGGTACCATGGCAATTCTGACATGCTGCTTTCCTTCTGTACTTCAATCAAAATCCTTACACGTAATGTTATTCCACAATATCTTGAAATTACTTTTACTGCTCTCCTAGTTTCAGCTGGAATAGAGTTGATTTTCTTACTAGTAGCTGCTACAGGGCTATATTTTGGGTTGATACTGAAAAGAATGTTGTTGATAATAGAGATGTTTTGGTTATTGCTGAGCAGTGCTTGCACAGCATAAGGCCTCTTCTGCTCCTCACCCTGCCCTGCCAGCGAGTAGGCTGGGAGCACACAATAACCTGGGAGGGAACATGTCCAGGACAGTTGACTTGAACTAGTCAAAGGGTTATTCCATACCACAGGATGTCATGCCCAGTATAGACACTGCGGGCAGTTGGCTGGGAAGGGCAGATCGTTGCTTCAGCATTGGTTAGTGGGTGGTGACCAACTGCATTGCGCATCACTTGGTTATTGGGGCTTTTATTCCCTTTGGGTTTTATTTTTCTTTCTTTTTTCTGTTCTATTTCTTTTCATTATTATTTCTATTATTATATTATTATTATTCTATTATTATTCTATTATTATATTTTATTGTTGTTATTGTAACATTTTATTTTCATTTTAGTTAGTAAACTATTTTTATGTCAACCCATGAGTTTTACTTTTTTCTCCCCAGATTCTCCTACCCATTCCCCTGGGAGTGATGGTGAGCGAGTGGCTGTGTGGAGCTTAGCTTGGTCACATACAGGAAAATAGTCTGTATTTAGTATGAAATCCCATATCATTCAAACACTGAAACTGTTAAAAAAATGTAATTATTTCAAATTGTCACTTTCTCCCTCAAGCATTTGCAAACAATTCAGTAAGAACACTCAAGATGTGAGCTGTTGTAGGTTAGTGACAAGTGTCATGTGGGCTTTTTTGGATTTAATAACTTCTGCAGCAAGAAGAGTTTCAACTCTAATTCAACTGGAGAATAAAGTTAAAAATGAACAGTCATTGCTCAGCATTAGATTTTTAGCTGATGTATGAGCAGTGCAGCTTCATAATAAGTATTCATGGTATGAATATTGCCCATGAAAGATAAACTCATTTCCATGAAAGAGGTCAGCACAGGCTCTAATTAAGACTTCAATATGAGATTAAGCGAACCTGAAATAAGATATAAATCTTGTTTTGGGATTCTGTACAGAGAAGAATTTCACCTTCAAGACTGAGTGGAAAAGGAACCCAAAAAGAAATTTGATTGAATCTAGGTTGTTTAAAATTACTGGAGAATATTTGTGTATAAAGGCTTTTCCATGTTTTGTCCAGAGTCATATTCTCCACATTACTGAAACACATTGGGACAATTTCCATCTCTGCAGGGGAGGGTTGGACTAGATGCATCTGCAGGGGTGTAAGACTAGATGATCTCTAAAGGTCTCTTCCAACCCCTACCATTCTATGATTCTATGATCTCCAATTACTGTATTTCAGAAAGTAAAAAGGACTAATGCACTTCAGTCATTTCTACTGTGCAGAATGGAGAAGCAATATTCCTGTATTTGTTGTCCATGTTATGCATCAAAATCATCACATTATTAATCTACTGCCAAACAACAATCACAATTATGCAATGAAAAACTGCATTAGGACATGGCTGTGCCATTGAAGGCACAACATTCAGAGCAGTGTTTTCTAGAGTTTACCTACTTTTGTTCCTATATTGGCAGAAAGGAATCAGACCATGTTTCATACAGTTGCCCAATTAGAACTTTCCTAGAGTGATAAGCAGACATTAATAATAAACTTGACAGAACTGTCATTGATCATGTTGCAACATGTTGATGTGGGCAGCTATTTCTTTTGAGGAGAGATAAAATTTTTGGTTCCCTCAGATTTCCTGCAGCTATGTGTTATAACTTCCATTGAATAGCTTAAATAACATTCTTATATATTTGAAAATTGGGAAGTTAAGTTTAAAATCAGATTAACAAATACTGATGTCAAGGGTATGCTAAAAAAGAAAGAGCTGACTGCAAATTGATTCATTTAGAGAAGCTGCATTTGGAGAAAATGCATGATTCCATACTGCTAAGAGTTTCATACTACAGCAGCTGACCTTTGATGAAACACTGCTTACTCTGTTTATCCTGGCCAGATGGTAGAACTGCATGTTTTTTACACTGAATTACAATGTTGGGTGTCAAATAAAATAATTATGATATTCTGACATTTTTACTTTGTTTAAATTATAAGCTTTTGTTTCTTTGAGAAATGGAGGGACTCAGTAATCTGTTCTTTAAAAACAGTTATATCCCGTTTGCAGTTGTGCAAACAGAAGTTTTAAGCAGCATGCAAACTTCTGTATTCCATCATCAACCTCTGTTTTCTGTCTCATGCTTTATTTTCAGAAGCAAACTTCTCTGGATGTTCCTCGAATCTGGAGTGTTACACTATGCATCTTCTGCTGTCACTTCCACTGGTTGTGGTTTTTTTCTATGTCAAGGTAAATGGATGTTCTGTTGGACATTAAATGTTATAATAATGATGAAAACAACTTACTCCTTCCATCAAGTGAATCTCCTTCTCTTCACTAAGTTGAATTAAGAAACACAAATAAAAGATATGGTTTCATTAAAAAAAATAAATAAACAAGCCATTACATTTGGAAACTGGGCAAAGTCTCTACAAATCTGGAATACAGAAGAACTAATATGTGCTTTATATCAAAGTTAAAAAAGTAAATCTCATGTCACCCGAATGCCAGCATGAGAAACAGCCAAGTTGTGGAGCAAATTTCATCTCAATGGGTAAAGAATTTACATTTAAAACCTCTCGTGGTTAAAATATTCCATAGAACATCTCTCTTCATCTGTCTTGAGTAGCATTCCTGATCCTTCCAAAGTCAATGGTTAAAACTCACACTGACTTCAAAGAGATCTGCCTGGAAGTTTGGACTGCGTTACTTTGCAATATTGCTGCTGTTTCTCTCACAGTAAAGCTCCTCCCTGTTTTAAAAGAGAAGGAGAAAGAAAAGGAACAAAACAGTCTTACTTTTCTTAGAATAATTGTATAATATGGCCAAAAAGCCCTTACAGAAGTTGTGCTACTTTTTATATACCATCTATATTTTTATCAGTGAGATCCCTAAAGAATGGAACATGAAAAGCCAAGTGATATTACTAAACATACATATAGTCATGCTAGCAATGCAAAGGAAAGTAATCAAAACTTCAAGAGAAATATCCTGCCAAAAATACCAAAAAGAGAGGAATAATTCAGTTAACTCTGACCTGTAACAAAAAGGGTCTTTTGGCACCCCTCTGGGAGTATACCTTCTCTCAACACTGTATTCCCAACAGCTCCAAAAGTTTTTCCAGGCATTCCTATGCTATTGTTTACCACCTGATGCTGTAATTTATATTAATTGTCAGACTGCATAAACACAATCCTTCCAACACATCAATCCCTGGGGCCTTTTGGAGGTGTATTTAAGGTAGCGAACTAACCGTTACTTGCAGATAATTATATCAAACACAACAGCATTTTAATCACCAAGAGTACTGAGTTTCTCAAGTAACAACCTCCATCTAGCAGCCACAAAAATGGTTTTATGTTGCTTCTCAAAGGCTTGTCATTTGCCATAAGTAGTAACGCTCCTATTTAGATAGGAGCTTAGATAGAAAGAATGGTGAATGGAAGTAATCAAGTGAACAATTACTTAGATTCCTGCATATCATATGTAAACTTACTACTAACTTACAGTTTAATGTTGGAAGTTGTTCTCATGGCTTGTCGCCCTACTTTTTTTGCCACACAATTTTATGTATCTCTGCTATTTTACTGTTCTCCATGAGTTTCTTGAAGAAGATTCCAGGCACTTTTTTGCTTGTAGCAAGGACTAAAATGCTTTCTAATATCACTATGTATATCAAATTTATGCTTGGCCTAATTCTACTGAAGTCACTGATATTACATGGGAATGATTTTTTTTCTCCTTAAAAAATTCACCTACATCTTTCATTTTGATCATTCTGGGATGGAAAACATTGTCCCACACGGTTAAACTATCACAGTGGCACTGTTAGTAGTTATTTTCAATGAATTTTAAAATGCCAGTCAAGTGAATACTTCAGCAGTGGGTTATTCTTCCAAAACTTATTTTCTTCAGATAACATAATTCATAGCAGCTCACTGTGGACAAATAATGTGAGTTTCTGACTTTCCAATGTTGTGTTCAGAATGTCTTACTCCTTGATCAGATGCATTTGTAGAGGAAAGGAATTGAAAACTTCAAAACATCAAATACAAGCTTTTACTTTGCAACAATACTTCAGTTTCTTATTCTGTGGAAATAGCTGCTCCACTGTTATTAAGACAGCCTTCTCCAAAAAAATAACTAAACATTGGCAGGAAGAAATTCAATATTTATTGTTCCTTGTTGTTTCTCTTGTATATACAATCTATGAGTTACAGAAAAACTACTCAACTTTTAGGCCTGGAAATTCATTTAAATTCAGTCACAAATGGAAAAAAACCACGTTGTATCTTTTATTCATACCATCTCCTTGTATGCTTTGTCCTTGGCAAAAAAGTAATGATATAAAAAAGTGTTTAAGAAATTACTAACCAGAAAAAGAACAGCCAGGACACTCTTGTTCTCAGAAAGCTGAAATATGATTCAAAGAGTTCGGTACTGGTGCATTCTCAAGGCTCAAGCATTTGTAGCTATTTCATTCTGAAAGTAGTAGCTTTAATCGTGTTCTTTCAAATGGCTATAACCAACTTATTTTTCTCACAACTTTAGCTAACCTGCATGACTTTTACTCACTTCCCTTCAGTAATATTCAGGTCTTTTCTTAACTTACATGATTGCCTTTACATTACAATTCACTAAAGAAATTACTTATTTTTTAATTAACCGTTTTTCCTGATGTTCAAAAACATGGAGAACAATACTGCCAAAAGATAAAAGATTCCACTGATCATGGGTAAAAACAAATGCATTTTCAGGGTCATTCTACCAATTCTTAGACTGGTTTAGGGTGAGATTCAAAGAATTTTAGGTATGTAGTGAGAGTGTCTTCTGCAAACAGAAGCTTTAGAAAGACCCAAGTAGTTCCTAGCAGCTTTTGAATAGAATATCAATTGAACATTTCTGTTTTGAAAAACTATCAGCTTTGTAACTGCATCTTTAGACACCTAAATTCCCATGAAATTTAGAAAATAACAGCAATCATTTTGTAGTAATGCACTCCTAAAAATCCAAAGCTACAATTGCAACTGAAGTAGATAGATTTGGGCTAGCTTTATACTATCTTTTCAGGCTTTTGTGCATACCTATATTTGGAGTACTTTAAAACTAATACATACATACATAGTATCCGAAAGCTGAATCACACATTTGAATTGCCATATGAGCATGATTTCAAAAAAACTTTTTGGATGTACTTAAAGAACTTCCTTGATAAAGGATGTTTTCCAGAACACAGCCTACTTGTTTCTGGCTTATGTTGAGAACTCATGGCAAACAAGCTCCAAAATATATCTTCTTATACATATGTTCTTGTTATGTTAGTACTTCATTTCAACAAGCATAGATTTTTAGCTACTTCTGCTGGGGTCAGCTGTCAAGAAAGTAAGAGAAATATACAGTCCCTTTGAACAGAGAAATTATTTTTATTGGGTTTTTTTATTGTATTTATATGTATACATTTCTTTTCAAAGGGGCTCACAGAGAATGCTATTAAATAAGAATTAATCTTCTGGTATTTCTAGTTCTTATTAAAAAATTCTTTCATAATTTTTAACCAAAAAAAGTCTGACAGGTTTATCAGTTAACCAATGCGAAATTAAGACAGGTACTTAGATATCAGTCTGTTTAGTTTTCTCAATGGTCTCTAGATTAATTTTACTATTATCACACTTTCAAGTTCTTATAGAACCTCTGGTCCCCTAAGGAATGGAATGTAAGACAGTCTTTTTACTGCTCAGTTTTCACTGAAGTGCAATCAATCAAAAGATACTTTTTGAAAGAGAAGAGCAGTTTATCTTGACCTCTAAGTGACTGAAGAAATCTCTATGCATTATCAAATGTTGTCACAAAACTGACATTGACAAAGGGTGCAGTGCCAGCTCCAAAATGCGCTCTCTCTCTTCAACTGTATATATTTGCATCAATTTTACTGTTTTGCATACATTGTAATATGCATGTATAGTGAAGTTTAGGCTTAAAAAATGTTCTTTTCTATATATAGTACAAATTCCTAGCAAAAAGCCACGTTGTGTACATCTGTATTCCTTGCACTTTAGCCTTTTTGTTTGATCTTGGCCCTCAAGGTAATAGTAAAATGACAATTTCAAACTATGTAGTGCTCAGCTTACACAAACTAACTCTTCATGCTTTGTGCTGCAAGAGTTCCTTCAAGTAGCAGTGAAAGATCATGCTGCAGTACTATAAGCATTGCATAGATAAACATCCCATGCTGGAAGTATACACCATCCAAAGGACAGCAGAAAGACAAAAGCAAAGTATCAGAAATTAAGTGCTAGATCAGAGAATCCTTTAGTGAAATTATATAACTTATATTATACAGGGGAAGTATCAGACTCCATGGGTATAAATTTTAGACAATTATGAGGTGGATACAAAACATCAGAAGAGAAGGAGGTAACAGAATTATGAGATGAAGAACACACAGTTTCTTTGTGAAGGAACAGATTATTGGTGTTTTACAGTCCTGTTCTCCATAATGGATTTTTATAAACAGCTTTTTAGGAAAAAATGATAGAAAAATAATCATTACTTCAAGTTTGCTTTTCCAGCCTCTTTTCTTTCCCCATCTATTTCCAGCAACTTAAGTCTTATTTTTTCGTCCCCTTCTGTTTGCCATTATTATACAGATAAAACATTGTTCAAAATGATGCTTTAATATGGGAATGCTCAGAAATACCTCAGTAGTTCTGACACCTTTTTCTCTTTTCTTTCTCTCTCTGTCCTTCTCTTGAAAGGGAAACCTTCATAATCATTCTACAGTAGAAAATACAGCTTACAAACCTTGTGGAGAGTGACCTCATTGATTTTATAAATCTTGGGTACTTCAAAAAAAATGTTTTCATTGAAACAGTATGGAAAAAACTCTCAAAACCCTCATGGACAAGTAAGTACACAACAGACTCAAGAAGAGTTGTAAAGCTTTGGTCATAGTATTGAAATTCATGTCTGGTTATGGTTTTCTGGTTTAATTTTACATTTTTCCTTAGTCTGCTTTGGTGGTTTTCTTCCCCCCCTCTGTTATCCATTTATTTTTCTTTCTTTTGCCCCTCCTCCTCTTTTAGGAAGATCTTTAATAACAAAAAGGAACATCTTAAAAACTGTGCCATACAAATGTAGTGACTGTTGATATGGATTCCAAAAAAGATCGTACTCCAAAAGCAATGAAATTTCGCCCGATTGAGAAAGATCTGGCCAGCAACTAGAGCAAGGTTTAAACATTCTTTACATCTAAGCTGCGAAAAATTACATCTGTCTGCTAAAAGAACCCACAATTTTGTTCTTGTTTTTAGTATACCACAGTCACCTTTCATGTTGTTGCCATGCTAGAAGTTGGCTTTATAATAAATGACAAATGAATTAGTCGCTTGTGTTACATACTGTAGATTTATAAAAAGTTGATTATAGTGATAGAAATTATGAGAACAACACGTAACCCACAATGCAATGGCTTCAGGAAAATCTCTCTTCTGCCTGACCACAAACAATTGCTCGGCTTTACTATGATAATCCATACTTCTAACATTCAGGAAGTTGTTACCACATACCAAATTTCTAAATAGCCATCATCTTTCACAGATTCCCTTTAATACTCAGCTCTTGAAAGAAAATGTTTAATTGTTTTTTTTAATACCATGAAAAGTGCTAGGTCTTTATAACCAGCTCTCACCAGTTATCTCTGTGCTAGCTAGCAATACATCATAGCAATGATGTTGCTCTGATAATGTATTACACTAATACATCATCAGTGCAACAACGCTCTATGATGGATGACTAATATATCTTCCAGACAAAGATGTCAAATACAGACCTGCTTGGGAAAGGTACAATTCCCCTCCCTGTGTATTCTTCAAAGTTTATTATCTTGAAACTTTATAAAATGCTTTTAAAATTCTACTCTTATTATTCATTTGGGCAGCCAACACATTCCCACATAGACAGGGAGGTTTGTAACAGCTCTGAGATCTGTGATGCCATAGAGTTTTTTACTTACTTTCAGTGTGAGAAATGGTAGAAAGTAATTCCCTTTACATGTAACATATGGTGTTGCATAAGGCAATAAATGTCGACCTATAGAAACGCATTACTGCATTGGAAAAGACACTCACTGTTTAGACAGTCTGTAAATTCTAATTCTAAAGTAATTTGGGTTTTTTTCAAACCATTTCTATTGACCCAATTTTCTCTTCTTTAGGATAAATATAATTTAATGTTGCTTTAAGAAATTAAACCTTGAACGAATTCTACCTTTGGTTTGTCTCTTCTGCTAAATTTCATTGGGAGAGTTATGATTTAACTGAGACCACTTTTTTTTCCCCGTATCATATAATGTAATTTCTGTACATTTCATTTCTAGACTATTATAACTACATTTATTCTAAAAGACTTAACTTCTTCTTTGAATTTTGATACAGAATGATGTGTCCATACAAGATGAAGCTACACAACACAAAAGGAAATATGCTGCCATTAGATGTTAATCAGACTACTGGACTAACAGCAAATATGCTAAAAAATGGTGACAATTAGACTTCTGAGCAACTGATTTTGCCATAGGCTGCAAACTCTTCTGAAAGGCCCAAGTCTTCCCCCCTCAACACCAGTGAGAAAAACAGTGTGAGTAGTATCAGATGTTAAATAAAACTATACATAAAAATATTTTGAAGAAAAGGTGGATTTGTAATTGATATAGTTTTTTATAAGCCTGTAGGACACTGGGATTCAACTGTTAGCTCTGCTACAGATTGTTTCCTTTATATTCTTATAGAAATTAAGGGCCTTAATGTACAGTGATGACCATTATCAAAAAAAGCACAGAAATATTGAATTTATACAAAGAGATGACAAACAATGTCAAAGCATCATCTTCAAGAATCTAGACAAGAGATACAAAGTTGAGTGACTAATACTCTACATAGACAATTAAGAGGCAGTAGTCAAAAGATAACTTCTATCTTAATTACTTGCATTCTTGATCTTAAAAACATGATATGAATTTCCACCTATCACGTTTTCTTCTTACTGTCTCAGAAGTGCAGTCATTGTTGCTGTCAATAAGAAACAGATGTATGGAATCCAAAATATTTGAAGAAATTTTTATTATAATAAATCTGAAAAAGAAAAGAGTAATAGCTATAGAAATTGTAAATAGTTTTTCAGTGTTCTCTGTGTCATATACTGCATGTTATTTGAATGTCAGCCTACCCTTTCTTTATATTCTTACACTACAGGAATTAATCCTAATTATTTTGCTCTGCTTTATGTTTCAGCGTATTGAAAATCAAAGAAATTGTGTTATATAAAAGATTTTATTCAAAATATATTGAGAATAATAAATAAAATGGAACTGGGAAAAATATTGCTTTCCATATCTCCATGATAAATTTCAGTAAGCTCATTACTGTGGAAATATATTTTTTAAAAATATTCCAGATTATAAATATAGAAACTAAAATTATGAAGTAGCTTTGGAGATCCAGTATCTTTTTATTAATGTTTAGTCTCTCAGAAGAATAGAATTTCATCAGAGTCTAAATGAAAAGTTACACTATATGCAGAGAAATACTCCTAATTTTCTTAACTAAAATATAATTTCTTTTGTAATTCTATTCTTTACTTTATGCAATGGCATTATATATCAGAATTACTAAAATTGCATAACTGCAGCAAGCTTAAAATATTTAAGAGAAAAATATTTCATTTAGTTTAGCATTATTATTAAATTAATAATCTCCGCAGTAGATCTAAGATGACATGTATAAATTCTCCAAGGAAAACGACACATCATTTGAGAAATGCTTCTTAGAGATTATCTTGCAAAAGGACAATTAATTTGCTCTTTTAAAATGAGCTCAGATCTTAAACCTTATCTTTCACTTTGCATCAAAGCACCAGAAGTTCACATTTTATAGGATCTGTATATCTAGTGATAACATAGGCTTTAATTATGCTTTCTTTATATATTGCTGATCTTTCAAGACAATGAGTGTCTCCAAGAAAATCAGACTTCTATTATCATTATGAGTTAAAGGAAACGGTGTTCTTCCCTCAGCAATTTCACATCCATAGTGTTAGAAAGTTATCCTTTCAAATCAGTCTATTAAATATTTGGTATTCAAATTTACTTGAAGTATATTTTTTTTTAAAACACAAACTTGGTTATGAAAAAAAAAGATGGTTATGAAATTCTCTGTATTTACCAGTGGCCTCTCCTACAGAGTTAAATTCTTCTGGAATCTATGTCCAAAAGAAAAAAACCTAAAAACCAAAACCTCCCACCAATATAATTTTTTTAATGGCCTAAATTTTCAGTTCACTTTTATGTTTTAGATTATAATAATTTCAAGACTGAGAGCTGCGATAAAGGTGAAGGGATTTTGTTCCAAACCCATTTCAAAACTTCCTGCTCTTTCTCAGTTTCAAATAATTTCTGTATAATAAATTCAGACTCTTTTTAAAATTATTCCATCTTGGGATTTCACTGTTTCATATTACCCTGCTGCTTCTTCACTATATGTTTGCAATCTGTTAAGCTAAATTAACACTACTGTAAAACAAATATGTACAATCATTACTAATCCATAGTTTTAGAAATAAAAGGCAGAAAGACTCATTTACTCTGTATCTGAGAAAAGTTTTCAATGTTAAAGTCTTTTCTTGCGAATGGAATTCAAAAGAAACGTGATCAATTAAATTTAGACTACTGTGGTTTTGTTGTCATAAATACTTCTAAAAATAGATAGAATACCCACCCTTAAAATCTAGGATAACATAGTTTTAACACCACTTCTTCCACAAACAGATAACACTAAAACAACCTAATATAAATGAAAGGACTCTGTGCTTGTAAAGGCAGTAGATTGTTTTCTCGTAAGTTTCAGAGACAGGTAATTCTCCCACTCTTTTACATCTCTCTTCTACCCATGAGAACTCTCCTTTTATTTTAATAGGAGTAAATCCCTGTCATTTTGCGAATTACTTTAATCACATACAGTATAAATCAAGCATTGCTACATCCTAATTTGAAGCAGGTGGCTTATAAAAAGGATATTCACTGCAGTCAAATAACATTAAATAAAATAATTATATACCACATGTAAATAAATAAACCTTTGTGTTAAATGCTACACAAAATTATAGGTCTATTAAGAAGTTATGTAATGGAAGACAGAAATACAGATCAAAACTGCATATGAACATAGAAAAATAGACTTCAATTTTTCCAAGAATAGAGAATCATAAATAACAATCAGAGACCATAAATCAGTGCATATATATATATATATATATATATAAGAAGGTTAATATAGTTAGTCAAATTATGAGGCACTTTCATCTTTGCCCTTGCATCTGAGGAAGAGCTTAGGTCCCAATATTTTCATCCTAATATCACGTAGGATTACAAGGTATGATTACAAGGTTATATTTAGGTGGTAAGCTGTGGGTGAAACTGGAATTGAACTAGTCATTTTACCTCTGGAGAGCTAAAATCCTCAAACTACTTTCCTGGGCTACCGGTTATTGTAAATAAAGACAAATTGCACATCAGAATTAAGTAAGGTAGATCACACACTCGTAGAGCTCTTCAGTGCTGTTGTTTCTGAATTTACTTCTGTGTATGAACATTTTTTTTTATAGAGATCCCAAAAGGGTGAGGCTACACAGTAAACTAAAGACTTAAGCAAGATAGTGCTGGCTACCTGCTTCTTGTACATGTTAGATAATTGTAACATGTCTGTGGTACCTACTTATTCTAATGCCTTGGTACAACTTGTTACTAAGAGAATATTCTCTGAGCATAAACTAGGCCAAAATCTTCAGGTCTAGAGTACCACAAACTATTTTCAATAGAAAGCATTGACACAGTTTTAGAAATGGTATTGAGGGTGTACAAATGAGTGGGAGTCTGCCTGTGTATATTAACACATGGACTTTAACAACAAAACCCAAATGGTGCAGTGAGAGAGAAACAAATAACTTACTACTAAAAATACAGAATATTATTTTTCTCAGGAGCATTGTTATTTTTAAAGAAAATGGTAGAGAACAGAATCATGGATTAAAAAAATCATTTATTACAATTTTGCAATTTTATGTAGTTTTAAAACACTGTGAAAGTTATGTTAGGCACAAATCTTGTATATTTCACAAAATATGTAACAATATTGTTTTGACAGACCTGCTCACTTTGTATTTCTTTGCAGCACAGCTAAGCGCAAAGACCTTCTCTTTGAATAAGACTTGTAGGATACTTACCAAAGTCTAGGTTATTTACTAGAAAAAGGCAACAGAACTGTCCCAAAGGACAAAGCAATTGTCCTTTGAAATATGTGAGATCTTAAAAGATGAAGAACTCCACGTGAGCTCATTGTGACAGAAGGTGAAAAACATGTATGACTACATCCATAAAGAAATAGCAAGAAGTATTACAAGGGTGTAAAGCGATGGGATTTTATCTCTGCTAATTGCACTGGTGAAACATTTAGACTGTCTGAACAGTTCCATCATTTACAGTTTTCTAAAATTAAGTTAAAAAAAAGAAGGATTGCAGAAAAAAAGATGCATGGGTTGATGGATTGTAACTAACAGATGAAGAATAAGATTACTGGTAAGGAGCACTTTGAGACTTTGATTTATTTTATTAGAAAGAAGATTGCTGTATATAAATACTTTCAGAACAAAAAACACACAGTAGGTCTTTGACTGCCAGAGAAAGGAATAAAAAGAATTAACTTGTGGAAGCTGAAATAAATTCAACTACAGAGCACATCTTTCTTTTCCTTTTGACTAATCAATCTTTTGAACAAATGTGTCATTTCATGACGTGTAAAGTTCGACCATACAGAGCTTAACCTTATGAGGGGACTTGCTGCTTTTCTAGCTGAGAATAAGAATGTCATGAGAACTTGTTTGTAAATTATGTACTCCTAGTCTTTCCACTTCTATAAGCTCACTGGTTTTTTGGAGATTGTCCAACCTACCTTTACTTTGGTTCTAGGTCTGCTCCACCACATCTCCTGTCCCTCCTGGGGTTTAATTAATTCCATTCCCTAGCTTGTCACTTTTCTTTAAAGACCTGTTTAAGAGACCCGTGATCCTGGCAAAGAGCTATGCCTTCCTCACACTAAACCCTCTTACGCTGTAAAACCTGTAACAAGCTTTGGTCTTGGAAACATATCCATTCATGTGTTTATGCAATAATCTTGAAAGACAAAAAAGTACTAAAAATCTCAAAGTTCAGGACCGTGAAAATATATATTTTTATATGACAGTTTCTTGTCACACATGCAAAAACAACAAGCTTACTTATGTTTTTTTAAAAGGTGTTTTTCAAAAATGAGCTGTGAACAACATGAAAAACTGTGAGCCTGGATTTTTTTGTGTGTATCTGTGAGGGTTTTTTGGCATGCAGAACTATCATTAGTTTCTCTAGTTTGTACTACAATTATGACATTCCCCTACTACATTGCTTTCTATTAGGAGTCCATAATAATAACAATCCCAAGACCCAATACTATATTTTATGTTAAAAAAATGAGCATTAAATTTTGAGCTGAATCTTGTATTACAAGTCTAAACAAAAGAATAATTAACCAAATAGGCCTCTAATTTCCACAGGGACATGTATACCTCAGCAAGTAAAGATTGACTTCACTCTTCTGCCCAGGTGAGAACAAAAAGTCATCCACAGCCTGGGGGCTATATAGCTCCATTACTGGGGCACTTTCCCTTCACATTTTTTCACAGCCAAACACAACTACTAACATAACTTTCTGGTTTTCAGGCAGACAACTTGGAATATAGGTACAGGATTTTGAAAAAAGGAGAAAAGCAACCAACAAAACCTTTGCCAAAGTCAACGAACATGAGCAGGAAAAGAAACTCCTGCAACAACACAACCCACAAAAGTGCCAAAAAACTAACAAAAGACACCAAAAAGCCAAACTCCAATCCTAAAAATTCAGTGTTACAAACTGATGTCTCTTGATGTTTTGATACGTGTAGTTGTCACTGAGAAAAGAAGGAATGTTTCACAGGATGATGAGCAACTAAGTAGTCCTTTTCTCTACCTTTTTCACATATGTCTCAAGAAAAACAAAATATAATGCAGTTAAGACATTAAAAGATAAAAATGAAAAGTCAATCTAAGTAATGTATTTTGGAAAGGGCCACAGAGTATCCAGAAGTCATCACAACGAGAGGAAACATGCTGAAAAACTTCAGTTGTCCAAAGTGAAGAGATGGAACTCGATAGGCACTCTAAAACTTAATGCTACAAACGTTCATAGATGTACACGCTTACTTCACACACTGTCACGATCCCCTGTTGGGTTTAATTTGGCAGAAGTTAAACCCCCTTGCTTTCCAACCGACCTCAGACAGCTCTGGGTGGCTGGGGGCGGCTGGGCTTAACTCCTGAGTGATGTCCAATCCAACAGCTGATCCTCATCAGGGAACAGAACTAAGACTCAAAACGGAGTTAAGCGCTAAACTACTGTATTTTACCCACAACAATCCACAATGAAAAGAGAAAGGGAATAAGCAAAGAGAGAAACGTACCAGAGTCAGCGCCGCGAGTCCCCGTGGAGCGCCCCCGGCAGTCTGAGAGCGCCGAGAACCCGCCCGGCCCGGTGACGGGAGGAGACAAAAGGGAAGGGGGAAGGCGCCTTTGCTGGTCCCGCTGTTATATCCACTCCTCTCGCTACCTCATGCCCAGTACCGTCTCCAGAGGGTCCTGGAAAGTTGTAGAGGGTCTTGGAAAGTCCCTATAAGTCCGGGAGGGTGGCAGCCCCTTGACCCCGGGTGCGGGCGTATGCGCAGAGGCGGTTTATCCTGAGGCAGGGACGCGCAGGGCAAGGCAACAGCGCCTCTAACAGGCAGAGGCCTGGCTGGCCGGGGCAATGTGGTTTAGATGGTTAACTCTGCTGCCGGCAATGCTGAGGCACAGTACTAGTACCTAACACACACAGAGCTTCGTTCCTCAAAGTGGTTTTAAAGAAGTAGGAAAACATTACGTCTTACTACTGGTGGGTCCCATAATGAAAAGATATCTATTGTGTTATAGAACCATAGAATCATAGAATGGTAGGGGTTGGAAGGGACCTTATGAGATCATCTAGTCCACCCCCCTGCAGAAGCAGTGTCATAGTTATTATCATCATGTATCATCCTTTTTAGTCTTTATGGTATTGAATAACTCACTTTCTATCACTACAAAAAAAATCCAGGAAAAACCTTTAGCACTTGCACAACTTGCTATGATTTCTATAATTTTATGTGGTTTTCTCGTGATCTTTTCCTCAGATTATATCTGAAGTAACAAAGAATATCCCGTGAATATACAAGAGACTGTGGACAGAGTGCATCTGCAGAATACAGAGCAGAGGCTCAGTTTCTGAGCATAAGTGTTCCATTACCTTTTGATCCGTAAAACCAGATTACATTACACAGATAAACCCAACATAAACCCTTGTTAGTATTGCTGTATAAAACAAGTAATAGACAGCCTTGACATAGTTCTCTGATAAAGCTAGATAATAGTGTGTTATTAAAAAATACACAGAAAGATTTGTGACATACATAAATGACTGATTGCAAACTCCTAGTCTTCAAAATTAGAGGCAAATTAAACAACTTGATTCAGTTTACAGAGTATCAGCATTTATGGCTGTAATTTACATGAAGAAATTCTTTAGCAGATTCTTGTTTTCTCTCCTGCATATCTCTGTATTTTCCTTTAAAAACATTTATTTTACACAAAGGAAATACAAAAACTTAAATTTATCATTACCTGGCTTTTAGGTCATAGAGTAAAGCTATGTAAGTTTTCTGCTACGTGCCTTTTTCTCCTCATGAGTCACCACTAGATATGCTGGTGTAGACCAGGCGTGACCATTTGCACATCACAGAACTAGTCATAGGCCACAGCACATATAGGAAAAAGTTTGAGAAAATTCATGTCTCTCCTCCATCTATTCTCTTCAGATGTACTCTTCCATTCCACTCCTCTAATGCAGGACCCACCACACACCAGCTCTCAGTTCCAGGCTAGCTACCAAGAAAAAACAGAGCAAGGAGGCATGCAAACAAACTGCCTTCTCCTGTCCCAACAGACACATAAATGATTGAAAACAGTTCCAGATAGAAGTACTAGATGGTAGAAAATGACCTGCAACATCAAGTATTCACCACTTAATAGTATACTGCTATAAAAGGCCCACTATCACCAGCTGTACCATATTTCCAGCATTGTAGATTTATAACGACTGCACTGGCAATTAGGAAGATTAATGCATAGAAAGCAAAATTCACTGTACAACAGAACACAGGGCATGATTCTAAGCTGTAGTCTTGAAGTCTTTTGCTAGGGGGTCACAGAATTTCTCAGCTGCCCTATCATGTTGTCATGAACTTTGTCCAGATAAACTGCCCAGATAGCCACCACCAACAGACGTAAGAAGCCTGAATTCTTTTTACACCACTATGCTAAGCAGTACAGGGTTTTTTTTAAACTAGAGTGAAAGACAAGAAATCAGTCTCTCTTTGAGCTCAAAATATTTGCATATGCTGTATGAAGACACTTGTATTGGAGTGGACATAATGATAAATATCAATGTAAGTCACTGTGCAGACCTTGCCTTTTGCTTTCTCTTAACATAGTGTTTAAATAAAGGTAGAGAGAAAAGGATTGTTGTTATCAGAAGATCTCTTGTATTTGGGCAAAGATTGCAGACTTGGAGGCAGGAAGGGAAGACATTGGGAGGAAGGAGGCAGGACATGAAATGCTGGCACTTATTTATGACTTTGCAAATAACTAAAAACTGATATTCTGACTTAAAACTCTCAAGTTCAGCATTTTAAATCTGCATGCTTCTATCACCATGTTCATAGTTTAGTGGACAAAAGCTGATATTATTCATTCAGTAGGTACAAATTAGAAAATTTTGCTGGAGAACGCTTTTGCTTGTTTTTCAATCAGATAAAGCAGAGAACTTGATGTGTTTTGTAAGGTTTGTCTCTCTGTATCACAATGCAGCCAAAGTAATTTTGCTCTCTCTGTATTAAAATGACTCTTCTAGTTTAATAGATTCCTGGTTGATCTGATTTCGGGTGAAAGGTTACCATGTGCTTCTAGCTGGCAAACTAAACTCCCATTTTCATTTCACTGGAGTCTCATTCAGAGGACACGGTTCAACTGAACTGAGCTGAAGTGTTATGATCATGAATAATACGGACACATTTCTAGATAGTTACACAGAGGTGATCTGAAAGTGTTTCTTCTGCAACTTTGACCTGAATATTGTGCAATGCGTTTTGAATTTCTATAAATCTCAAAAATTAATTATCATTCATACAAGACCTTCACATGAACATTACTTTGAATTTTCAGTATCTTTTAACATTAGCTCATGTTTTTAATTAAGATATGCACAATATATGAAACTTTACTAAGTGTCGTTCAAGAAGCTTTGATGATAATGCAAAATGATGCAACGGAAAGCCTTTGCTTTTAATAACTCCAAAATTGTATTGTTCTGGGATATATTTCTAAGGCCTTATTCATTTTATGGGGGAGGTGAGGAAAATGGTCTTTCAGTATTGTTAATTAAGATGAAGATTCTCATTAACTGAAGCAAATGTTAAATGGCTCAAGGGAGTGCATAAATAATAGGCTCACTAATAAACTGTAGTATACCAAAGATGAGGAAAATAACTTTAACAATAGTTTTGCAGATTTACTAATTACAATAGCTTCCAGCAGTGCCTGGAACCTGCAAAGAACTTAAACTACCATTTGTTCTGTTTCCAGAAGTGCTTCAGAATAATTAAACTGTTTTGAATCAAAGCTGCTCAACCTGTTTATTAAAATAAAAATAGGCAAAATAGCTGTTATAATATTGTGGACTCCTGGTGGCTATATATTCCATCATTTCCTAAAAAGGCAGTATTTCTGCAAAAGGAATACATTAATAAATTTGCATTTTATTCTAATTAACTGTAGTGGTTAGTAAGTGCTTTATTGTTGCAAGATGATTTTGCCATTATGAAAGCTATCATGTGGGAAATAGTGGTACTCCTGAGTAGTTCTAGTCTTTTCAGAATGACATCTCTATAAAATGTCAGTGTCATATGTGGTGTTTTATACAGGAACCAAAGGATGCTATGTGTTTTGATACATGTATATCACTATTGTTCTGGGTTAGCCCCAGTAGGCAACTGATCCCCACACAGAGGTTTGCTCACTTCTTCACAATGGGAAGGGGAAGATAATCTGAAGAGTAAAAGTGAAAAACTTAATAGGTTGAGATAAACAGTATAACAGGGAAAGCAAATGGTGTCCATAAAAGCAAAGCAAGGAATTCACTCACTAATTCCAATGAGCAGACAGGTATTTAGCCATCTCCAGGGAAACAGGGCTTCATCACATGTAATGAACACTTGGGAAGACATGTCATAACTTTAAATGCTCCCTCTTTCTACTTTGTTCCTCTAGCTTTTGTTGCTGAGCATGACATCCTATATTCTGGAATATTGCTTTGGCCAATTGAGGTCAGCTGTCCTGGCTGTGTCCCCTCCAAACTTCTTGTGTATCCACAGCCTACTCACTGGCAGGGCAGGGTGAGAAGCAGAAAATGTCTCGACACTGTGTCAGCACTGCTCAGCAATAAATAAAACATCTCTGTGAGGAGATTCCACACCCTCCTTGGACAGCTTGTGCCAGGGCTCCATTACCCTCACAGGAAAGAAGTTCACGTTCAAGTGGAATTTCTTGTGTTCCAGTTTGTGCCCGTTACCCCTTTGTCTTGCCACTGGGTACTACAGAAAAAAAGACTGGCCCCATCCTCTCGACACCTGCCCTTTAAGTATTTATAAGCATTGATAAGATCCCCCCTTATTCTTCTCCAGGCTAAAAAGCCCCAGGTCTAACAGCCTTTCCTCAGGGTGAGATCAGGTTTGTCAGAGCTTTATCCAGGCAAGTTTTGAAAACCTCCACAGACAAAAGTTTTCAGAGTCTCTTTTCCTAACTTGATGGAAGTGTTTACCATTCTTATCATGAACACTTTTTCAGCATATCCAGATGGATTTTCCAGTTTTTCAACTTACAGCTGTTGCTTCTTGTCTATCAGTTTTGACATTATGGAGTTAAAACCAGCAGCTAGACTCCTTCACATCCTCATCTTCTGTCTAGAAGAAGCCATATCTCTCAGTCGCTCCTCATGTATCACATTTCCCAGGCCCCAACCACCTTAGTGCCACTCTTTCACTCTCCAGTTTGTCAATCTCTTGATCTAAGTACCAGAGGTCCACTTGAATTTCCTTCCCTCCTTCTGCCTTTGTGTCTTCCTCCTGTGTTGTAACTATACATTAATTGCTTCTTTCTATCTTGTTGAGATTATGGAAACAAACTTCTCCCCTTCATACCAGGCTAACCTTCAGGACAATGGAATAATAAAAGGAGGGAAATCTTTATTTACTTTCCTTATGCAGTTCTAAACCACAGTCATCAATAAACATCAGCCATCTATTGTTGTAGGCTTCAGGAAGAGCTCAGGTTGAACCTGTTTCAGCCTCTCATTACTAAATGAATAATGCAGTTGTGTCTACCCATGTGTATTCCCAAAGGCTTTAGAAACATCTGTTGCTTGCAAGTTTTTGGACATCTACTTATAAGACAAGCAAGGGAGAACAAGAAGAGTAGAGACTTGTCTATTCCTTTTCCATATGGATAGAGAAATCTTGGACACTGTCTTATACAAACAAGTGATTTTTGAGGTTTTTTTTTGCTTTATTTCTTCTCAAACTTTTCCTACATTCCGTAACAACTATCTGAAACATCTCATTAGTCTACTGTTCCTTTGGTAGCTTAGGTTGTGTCTTAGATTTTCAGCATCCACAAGCCACAAGCAATTATCAGCAGCAATTATCAATGATTACCTTCCCAGGTGTGACTTTGATTCTCAATCATACAAGTATTCCTTTAATTTTTTTATGACACCCTTCAGATGGATCACTCTGTTCTCTGTACTCAGTATAATCTGGAAGGCTCAAATGCAAACTATTGTGCAAACAAAGGCCTTGAAAGACATGTATTAATGAAAGCTTTTACTTTAGCAGTATATTTGAGTATAATCTCTAAACTTTTGTCAGGGGAGAACTTGAGATAAACTTTAGAATTATGACAATTATCTATGCTGAAATTTTTATGAAATCTGAAATAATAATTTGAATATCACAATATATTGGTCTAGTATTACTTTCATTACTTGATCAGACTCTTTTCACCATCAAATTAATAGGGAGAAGAGCTACAGTGTTGATAATCATGTTTAACACTGTGCAAAAAGCCTGACCAGTTATTTACAGCTTCATTGTGTCAAAAAAACCCCTACAATAGTTTAAAAACTGTGAAGGGGGAGATCAGAACTGGCTCATGAACAGTACCTCAAAATGACATTTCTTCACCGTAGGATATTTCTTTAACTTAAATTCCATTAAGGAATCAATATGTACTGGAAAACTAGAAACAACACCACAAAGAACCAGAAGTAATTAATTTGGGGGTTTTTTTAGGAAAAAAAAAGGACATTGATCCTTAGGCATTTAGGCCACCATCACCCTACCACCCTCTATACTCCCCACATCCCCAGCAAAACTTTTTACGTAAACACTGAAGATTTGGTAGAAAAAGAATATTTCTCCCTATGAACTTACAAATGGAGAGCTAATAACCATGTTGCAGGTCAGTGTTTCAAATAACTTTTTTGGGAGAGAGAAGAATTTTTGTCTATGTCATAAGTCCCCAGAAGTGTCATGCTGAAGTTATTTTAGAAAAGTTTTTGCTTGTTTGTTTTTACTTGTTTTCTTATCAATATCTTTTTGTGAAATACCTGTTAATCTGATCAGATAAAGCTGAGACAGGTATACCCACACACACAGCCTACACATATCAAATGTCAAGCTTTTAAAAGGCTTATTCATTTTTCACTGTTAGAAATGGTCCCTTTTACACTTCTTTACAATCAAATCTATAGTGACTTCACCACTATAGGAAATAATTGAATAATCGTAAGTGAAGTGCATGGTTGAAATCAATCATAAACCTCAATACACACACCTTTGTATACCCTTAAACAGGCACACAGCCACTATTTTTAGAAATAAAAGCCCCTAAAAGTTAGTTCAAGATGGAGATCTCCATTAAAGAGGATATCTTTCTCCAGAAAAGCTATCAGATTTATCTATATGGCAAAGGCATGGCTGCATTTCACTGAAGTCAGTAAAGAGAAACACACACATAAGGCAAGCGCATGGTTAAATACCTTCTGGAAATGCATCTCTATATTGGATGATCTCTCAAGGATTGTTGTGGTTTTGCTCAGCCAGCAATAAAGCACCACAACAGTCTCTTGCTCAGTGTCACCCATCCAACACCCTCATCCTTAGGATGGTGGAGACCCCAGCGAGATGGGAGGAAAAAAAAAATAAGCAAGGTTGTTGTGAATTGAGACAAGGGCAGGGAGGGCTCACTGCCAGTTACGGTCTGGGCTAAACAAACTCCACTGCTCACTTAGAGAGGAAACTCAGGAAAGTTTATTCTACTACCTACAAGAAACAGAACAGAACAAAAAGGCAAAAAGAGAGCGGGATGGTGAGAAAAATACAACCAGCACTTTATCTCCCATCCCTCCTTTCTTCCTGGGCCCAGCTCACTGCTCCCGATATCTCTACCTCCTCCCCACTCAATGGCTCAGGAAGGGGAGGAGGTCAGGAATGGGGGATGTGGTCAGTCTCTCACAGATAGGCTCTGCCACTTCTCAGAGGATGACTTCTTGCATTCTTCCCCTGCTCCAATGTGAGGTCCCTCCCATGGGACACAGTCCTTAACAAACTTTCTTTGGTGTGAGTTCTTCCCAGCAGCTACGGCTTCTATGAATACAGGGTCCCTCACATGGGACATGGCCTCCTCTGGGCACAATCACTGCCCCTGGCACGGGTTCTTTTACAAAGTGCACACAAATCTCTGCTTCACTAGTCCTCTCTGTAGGATGCAGGAGAGTCTCTGTTCCAGCACACCTCCTCCTCTCTTCCCTCATGGACCTTCGGGTCTGCATGGTTACTTCTCTTTCCTTCAACTCCTAACACCACAACCAGCCAGAAAAGAAAGAAGTAGAAGAAACAGGAAGAAGCCTCCTCTTCCAGCTTCTTCTTAAAAAGTGGTTGTGGAGGAACCTAATTGGCTCAGCCCCAGAATTGGATCTGGCTCAGAGCTGGGGAGAGTTTTGAGCAACTTCTTACAGATGTCATCTTTACAGCCCCTTCCACCTTACCAGAAACGGCTCCACACAAAAGCATGACAAGGATTTATAATAAAAGATCTCTCATTTAATTTTTTACATTTTTAGAAATACATAGTCACTCGAGACAATTATTTTGTTTTTATTGCTTCAGTTGGCAATTGCCCTCTTCAGTTTTTTTGGATGGGAGTGGGTGTAGAAACAAGAGAAGCACATAAAGCCCAGTCATAGCTATGGATATTCACATACTGTCTTGTGTTGAATCATACCATTTAGCCAGTGAGCATGGCAGGATTCAAAGTTGCAACACTTGATCATCATCAGGAAAGAAATCAAACAAACCCCACACACAAAAGACAAGGCCAAAGACACAGACACTTTGTTTGAAAACATAAATTAGATATTAGCAATCATTTAGCAACTATCATCTCAAATAGGCACCTGTAAGCTTCATACTGTTGATAAAAAACATTATAGCTTTGTTTAATTGCATATCTGCTGATTTCATAGCTGCATCTAAGTGGACTGACTGCAGTTGAATCAATAGCTATCTGATCTTTTTCACTGAACCTGGTCTTTTTCACTCTCTTAATTGAGAGGAAATACTCATCTACAAACCAATAGCTTTGCTTGTCACGTCAATGTGTTTTTCAGGATGGGATCTGAACCAGACACCGAGATCTGTCTCAGCCCTCTTCCTTGGCTCCAAAACCAAATATTTCATCGGTCACTGGCATCCTGGATAAACAAGATTCACTTAGTAACCATTGTGACAAGGTAGGTTAATTGTAAAATATTGTATGTGGCTGTTTCCTGAAGCAGCAAAGAAAGTAATTAATGTAAACTAAGTTGAAGAAGCACCTGCTGTGTGTGTTTTGAGAGTGGTCTTTTCCAGGCAATTAATTGAATTGCCCAAAATGTAAATATCTGAGGAGGTAAGCATAGCAACACATGAAAACACTTGCTGTTCAAACTGTTCCTTTTTCTGTCAAATGTTGAAACATGCTGATGCAGATTCCCCACCTGGTGTAAACTGTATATACTTCACTGATTTCAACTGATAGTTTTCCCCATTCAATACGTGGCTAATTTTACGTTTCCACACATAGAATTTAAGCAGGAATAAAGAAATGTGAGGTGAGGAATTTACCAAAGCTACAGCTTTCCTACCTTTTTGTATCACTATATGGATGCAAAGTGCTAGGGAACTAGCCATCAAAAATGGTCCATCCTGTGAAAGGAGAAGATGGGGGGCCTTAGTAGATCACTTATTCCACCCTCCAGTCAGAACCAGATCTGTGATAACTAAAAAATTCCGAGCGGGATTTTATCCTGTTAGATAAAAACCAGCAGTGATGAAGCCTCTACAGCTGCAAAGGAAATTTAGGGAGTGGCTACTGCATCAATAAAACAAAACACATGCACTGTGAGTGGAAGTTTTACTGTGAATTTAATGCAAGCAGAATACACTGATAAGAGGACTATGAAGCAAATCAATCCATAATTTAATCACAATGAATGCAGTGGAAAGATTGAGGGGATTTACACTCTATCTCCTAGGTCTAGCTTTCATTAAAAAAAAAAAAAGGAAAAGAAAAAAAAGGCAAGATGATACTGGCTTTCTTTAAAACAACATTTTGCTTTCAAAATAACAATTCATTTTATCTCTCCAACAACAGAAGACATGTAGGTAACTTAAAGCATCATTTCATGCCAACCCACAAGGACACATGCTTGTTGTGAAAAGCACAGTCCCCTCCTGAGGGGTTGACTGCCAGAGCTCAGGGCCAGGACAGCCCTGGCACCTGGTAACTTCTCTTAGATGAGAGGACCCAACTTGAGCAATGGCCACCGCCATGTCACAACTTGCCTGGGCCTGTATCTCCCACCTGCTGATCTGCACCCAGTTCTGTCCTCACCGCTGATGCGCTTGGCTGGGTCTGCCCCAATGCTCTCAGCTGCCCTGCTCCTGTCTGTGGCTATGGGATGGGTCATGGATGCCAAGCCCTGCCATCACCCACCCAGGGGAGCAATACCTACCCTCACAGAACTGCCAACCCCTGTGCTGTCTTGCCACATCACTGTCAGTGTACCACAGAGATGTATTTTCAGTCTAGATTTGCCCATTGAGATAGATGTACTACAACATTAGTGTTTACCTTGTAATTACAATGACATAAATAGAGACTCAGGGGTTGGAAAGAAAAAACAAAGTCCCTGGGGAGTGAATGAAAACAAGTTTAAATAACCTTTAATATTAGCTCTTTGGGCAAACAGCATTTCAATTTGTTGTACATCTTAACTCTCTGAACTGCTATGAAAACCTACCCCATAGCAAGCATGTAAGAGGGAGGCAGTCTTTTTAGCCAAAGGTTCAAGTGGAAAAATCTCTCTTTGAAAGAGCTCTTTTGTAATTTGCTAATTTACTTCTCCACCACTACCTTTAGTTTCCCTCCTTCCCTGAAATTGTCTTGCTGCAAATATTGTACTTACACAAAATAGTCTGTATAATGAACTTTAAACATGACACTTTAAGCAAATTGCTGTGTATGGAACAATCAAGCTTTTTTTTTTTGCTTTGGTAAGATTCAGGAAGACAGCAATGGTATAGATTCAGGTTGGAACGTCTCAATTTGTTTGATACGTAGCTAACAGTTTGTAGCATAACAATAACAGTTTGCAGTGCCTGTTACCAGCAAAGACGCCCCAGGTTAGAATAAGTAGATTCCGAAGCTCCCATCAACAGTCAAAAAGCTTTTATCAGAAATGCTGACTTGAAGGAAAATTCAGAAAAGGGGGTTATATGAGATATTCTTGAAATATGATTCATTCTTCCTCTTCTCCTATACAGGATGTACATCCTTAAGACCATTAATAGAGTCTTTTCAACACCTATAATCCATCTAAAGCCCTCCTTCAGCTTCTCCTGCTGACTAGATAAATCAGAGTTTCTGTGTTCTTCATAAAAAAAAAAATTCTAAAAACTTTTAGAATCGTGAATTGGTCTCATCTCTGACTTCTCCACTCCCTTTGAAGCTAACAGTAGGACTCAAACAAGATGAAATGTAGATAGTGATGATGTGGTCTTGTCCTTTTATTTATCCTGTAGCTTGCTGGTAAGTACAATCCCTTTTTTTGTTCAAGGAATCTGAAATCTGCTTTTGTTATCTCTCAAGACATTTCCTTACCTACCAGACTCGAGGTCCTTTCAATTATTTCTGTCCCGCTTACTTTATCTATTTCCATTTGCATAGTGGAATTAAATACTCTTTAGCCAGAGAATAAGTGTTTAAATAACAGGAATGTCTTTGCAGAAGAATGGTTGAACTCTTGCACATCTTCTAACAGTTTTAAAGCTAATATAGCTATATTAACTGGAGTCTTCTCCATGCAGATTAAGAGTACTGTAGCTTTAGCCTTCAGAATTCATCGTGTTGAAGCAACTATCTGCTGTAGGTATAACAGGTCAGAAGAGCTCTATTGTTAATCTGATGTATTGAAGTTTGTAACAGGCCAAGTTACCATGTTTTTTTTCACAGCAGACAATAAATAAAGTTAACTACGTGCAATAACAGTACAAATGAGCTCTAACTTGTATGCAGAAATTATTACCATTCATGCTTGCTTCTAAACCTGAGGGACCTGGATTCAAGTGTATAATCAGAAAAATAGGCAGCCAGGATGGGACTTTATTAGTAATATGATTCAGTTACTGTGTCTTTGCTGCCTATTCCCAAAGGTAGTCCAAAGAAAGGATAATTTGAAAACGTAGCAAATTAGTCCAAGTATTAATTACATGAAGTGCTCATGACATGTAGGCTCAGCAAAAAAAAAAATCACTGTAGAGAATATACCAGAAAGTACTTCAGCACTTGGCTTCCAACTCATCACCATGTACAACTATATCGATGACAAAAACAATCAGTTTATCATTACCCCTATTTTTAAAAGAAAACCACTATCTTGAAAGTTTTATGCAAATATACAAGCCAACCTGTAAGGTTGACTGGGATCTTTTAGTACCCTGTGGGTGCGTAGACAGGGGCAATGAGAATCAAATATCACAGACTCCAGCTATGCCCAAAAGAATGTTCAGTCTTGGGAGCAATTAAAAACCCCTTTTCTATTCCTCAATACTATCATCCCACGCATTGACAAGTCTTTGAAAGCAAAGAATAAAACTCCTCACACATAATTAGCTAGTATAAACTCATGAAAGAATTAAGTATAAAGTGTTCTGCTCAAAGACATGATCATCAATCTACAGTTCATTCCCTCACCACTGATTTGAAAATGCAAAAAGATAGCCAAATTATTCCATTCTCTCACAAAGACCTTAAGGAGCAGAGAAAATGGTTTCAAACCCTTCTTAATCCTTTTATTTTGTTTTTAAAATTTTATTTTTGATCTGGCTACCTTAGCTTTATTAGTGCAGTACAAAGTAGAATATACAGAAATAAAAGGACACCTAAGACTTAATGACATTGTCCTGAAAAATAAAATAAAACATTTAACCAATCACTTAAGATGTGTTGACCTTTCATATGACAAACAATTTTAGGTATTCAAATAATCTAGTTTTTGCCAATACTGGAAACATTTTGGTAGGATAACTGACTTACACTTGTGTCATAGTTTTGTGTGGGGCCATTTCTTGTAATGGGGTAGGGGCTGTTGAAACACACTGTTGAAACATAAGGTGAACATGAAAGGAGCTTCAAGACTCAGCTGTAAATCTTCAGTAGTTTTGCCTCACTAAAGGTAAATATAATGAGACTGGACCAGATTTTCTTCACTATTTTATCAGTAAAGCTAAACCAGACTCACAGACTTAAGAGACTGCAGAAGGGTAACTTGAGTTATATTTTTTTCCCCTAATGCTTCTGTAGCTAATCTGCAGTAGAAACCTGCTTAATTTTCCAATGAATATGCAAGATGAGCAGCACTGGCTGGATGAAACAGAAAGCACCATACCCTACAATCAGTTTGGTTTCATCTGCTCCCCACCTGTTGAAAGAACATTTGGAATATAGGTGGTGTATTTTTGTGAATAAACCCAGAAGTGAATATAAATTAACTGGTTAATGAAACCAGAAAACAGTGCATTTTCTGTTTCCAGGCTATATATTCCATTTCTAGAAGTTAAAAAAATATTTTAGTCTGAAATATTTATCTTTAATTTGAAATAAAAACTCTAAAAAACAGAAAGATCAAAACCCTACAGTCAAGGTCACAACTTGTGTCTTTGGTGGAGGGTACCTGAGGTCATGCCAAGCCCATCCATGTAAACATGCACTAATTGTCTCCATAGACTGTGCAGGGAGACCAGGTCTTTAGCTAATGAATTTTATACTGGAATCAGATAGACAGGTATTGCTGCATGTGTTTCAACATCTATATTATTTTCTACTATTCATAGAAATATAAGAACATTTCCCTTTTTCAGACCCCATAAGGATTTCCCATTATGTCCCAGAGAACCAAGTTTGCCTCCTTACTTCTCTCTTTCTTTAAAGCAAACAAGTAAAGTTCTTAGTTGAGAACTGAGCAGGATGTTCCACAGAAACAGGTCCCATCTTCTATTGCCCCTCAGATGTGGCAGCGATTTCCACCGTTGCAACACCGTTTCTGGAACTAGGAAGACATCTCAGTGCCAGGCTAGAAATACACATAGAGAGAGAAAAACCATTTATATGTTTTGATAGTTCCTGTATGAATTTTCACAGAGGATGTTTGTTACCTTGTCAAGAGATATCTCAGAACTACACAGAGCAGAGAATGACCAGACTGCAGCAAGAAATCAGCTTGATTTACCATTGTTAAGATACTGTGGTGACAGACATTCTGCAAAAAATAACTTAAAAAAGAATGTAAAGAAAATGGAATATATGATTACTCTCTTTTCTGAGTAGGAACATACTATGTCTCAGGCTACCACTTCCATTTGGCAGGTACTCTCAACAGACCAATCCTCAAATTACTTTCTTTATCAATCTAACGCAGAGTTCAATAAGTTATTCAGCGTGACTTTTTCTTTGTTATTTTGCTTAGGGAAATATCCTAGTAAATCAATTTTGTCAAGTGAAGGATACCTTTTTCCTTTAAAAAAAAAAGTCCATCAGCCAAACCCAAGTAAGAACATGGTTACCTCAATGTACCTACTAACACTACAATGCTGAAAATATATCAAGCACCTTTGGTCCCGTGACTCTTTCTAACTCTGTCCTGGTAGAGAGATATTTGCAAAAGAGCCTCCTTGAGGTTACAGCAGTGCATTTTAATTAAAGTCCTAATGAAATAATGTTCTATCAAATTACGTTGGACTGAAACTTACAGTATGTGCCAATTATAACAAGTTAATTGCAAATTCAAAATTAAATTAAAGCATATTAAATTTTATTGACAGAATAACAAATACACCTGCTTACTTATGAATTTTAGGTAATTAATTCTTTGTAGAGGAATCAATAACCCCTTGAAAAGTTCTGAAAGAGCAAAGCTATCTGAAATAGTTTTTAAATTATGTAAATAAAATTGTTATGGTATTAGGTCCCACAAGGGGTTTATTACACCTCAAGATAAAAAGTGCATGGCAGTTATACTGTGACATTGCATTGGAGACTGTGGTCTATTGTGGAGCCTAATGATTGACAAGCAGAGTGTATTTTGCAGGAAATATTCAGGATAGACAACAGCTTCATTTTTCTTTATCAAATTTGATGCAAAGCCAACAGAATAGAAATTCCATTGTCCAGGGATATGATGTAAAGCAAACTCTTTCTCAAAAGTAGGTTAGAGTAGATTAGGGTAGACAAAAGTAAAAGTGAAGTAAAAGTAAAGCGAACTACCCCTAACAGAAGAAATCTTGAAAGTGATTGAATAGCTTTGGAAACCTCACCTATTAATTAAAGTGAACTATTAACCCCTTTATGTTCCTTAACTCAGCGGCAAGACAGTTTATCTAAGGCCTCGACACAATTGGCTAATAAAGCTTTTATTGTTTAATGCCTCTTAAATATCAAGTAAGAAATGGACAAAACTTACTTCACATTTCAATACAGAAACAGAAAGATACTTGTGCTTTAACCCCAGCAAGTAGTTAAGCACCTCACCATTGCTCACTCCCTCACAAGGAGATGAAGGAAAGAAAGGTAAAAGTGAGAAAACTTGTGGGCTGAGATAAAAACAGTTTGATAGAGTAAAAGAATGGAGGTGGGGAAAAAAAAGAAAAAAAGACAAAACACAAGAAAAATAAGTGATGCAAAAAACCCAATAGCTCACCATCAGAATTTTTTGCAGTCTTTCTTCATCTCCTCTAGTCCTTTACCCCAAATGTACTTCTTCAATTAGGATGCATATAAATTGTGAAGTATAGCTGTAATTTCAAGTGCTTTAAACATTAAAGACACCTTTGTGTTTATCAGTCAGCACCTTTGCTTTATCCCCATGACTCTGGCAAGATAGATGCATACTAGGACAGCTGTCCTGCTGTGGTGTTAATCAGATGAGAATGATCCTGCTGGGAGTTGTGGTAATTGCAGTGGGATACCTCATCTCCTCTTGAACTCTCTCCAGGCCTTCATTTTTCTTAATAGCAAGAGTGATACTAATTAAAAACAAATGTTAATTATGTCAGTTTATCACGTACCTCTTTCTTGACAAGTTAGTTTAATGGTAACTAACAATGTCTAAGAACTCCACTGGCAACTTTTCTACTTCAACAGTTTCCTTCTTTCTTTGATGTCAATTAATTAGATTCTTTTTTTTCTCATAACATGAAGGTGAAAATAATAGGTTGATCCTTTTGTGCCTTTTTGAGATGCTTCATTTTCTTAATTCTTTTAGAGACCAGCTTAGCAGTGGAAGCACAATTTAGAAAATCAGATGCTTACATATTGTCTTGAATTTCTACCTATGATGAAAAGCTGATATGATTTGTGTATCAAGGACAAAGAGAAATTTTAATTTACAGTGGGACCAAACTAGTGTAAACTATTAATTCAAATCTTTTCTAATAACTTGCAATTTAATATTTACTCAGATTACCTGCCAAGCAAATTGCATAAACATAAGATAGTAGAATTATTCTGATTTATATCTTATTAATAATTACTTGTGAAGACAGAGATGCATTTCTAATAACAATGGATACTTAGTTATCTATTTCTATTATTTAATTTGAATTTCCAGTCTCAGTCCTTACACAACTAGAAATCTGATAATCAAAACCTTTTAACGATGTTAACTTTTTGAAATTGAATTAATGAAGATATTCCACTTGTTTGTTACAGGATGTCTATTTACTATTTCAGTACCAAAGCAAGTGAACTTAGGAGAAATAGCTAGAGATTTCAATTAAAATTTCTAAGTGTTAACTGTAGTAGTGTACATGTGAGCTGAGGGGTATGAGACTAGACTCTTACCTTTGCCTGTACTTGTGAAATACTTGGCAGAAAATGGTTTACTTTTTCATCAAAGTTCCTGGGTCATTGTTTTTTGCTGTAGTCAATTAAAAAAGCAAGGAAAGAAAGCCTGAAAGCTTGTAAAACATAATTTGTACTATAGTATCTGTAAACTTCTTCATCACAATGGATTCCAGTGATCCTGTCTGATAATTTTATTTCTCTCTTCATCTAAGTATTTAATCTACAGATTTTATCAGTGTACCCATCTGCACTATATACATATTTGCCTCTGCACTATATACATATTTGCCAGAGAAAACACATGGCATATTGAAATGGAATTCCATTGTAAGCAGTCTTAGTTAACAAAATTGATATCTAGCTGCAGGAGTGCTCATCTACAAATGTTTCAAAGTTATTATACTTTCCTATTAGTGTTGTAATATAATCACAGAACATTTTGGAGTAGTTTTAATTCCATGATTAAAAAGATGAGTCATGTTTAAAAAAATGTAAGAAAATATATTTATTTATAAATGTAAGGCAATGGCATACAGGATATTTATGATGTAAAAATAACATTTATCTTTCCATAAATTCTAGGATGAAATTATCTTGAATTTGGTATGTAACAACATTAAGCTCTACTCCAATTTTACTTCCTTCTTTTTGAATGATTCCATAAGTCCCATCTGATTATCCTGCAGATTTCCTGCACCCAGACTGGTTCATAGTTAGCATAGATGCCTAGAACCGTGAGAATGAGGAATACAGACAGCTGAAGGGATAGAAAGACAGAAAGGCAAATGTACATTTATATTTTTAGGTGAAAAAATAATGTATAATATTGCTGCTTAATGTTCAAAAGTAATGAATCTATGTTTAGAAATTGGTGATTATCTGCTCAATTGTAATCTAATAAGCAGAATTTTAAAAATGTAAATATACGACAGGCATTACTTCAACTTCCAATCAAACAGGTCAGCTTCAATCATTTTCAGGGTAATTGAAATTTGCAGTAAAAGTTTCCTCAAATTAACTAGCATGTTGTAGCTAGCAACAGGACAAGGGGTAATGGGATGAAGCTGGAACACAAAAAGTTCCACTTAAACATAAGAAAAAACTATTTCACTGTTCAGGTGAGGGAGCCCTGGCACAGGCTGCCCAGAGGGGTTGTGGAGTCTCCTTCCTTGGAGGTCTCCAAGACCCACCTGGACATGTTCCTGTGTGAGCTGATCTAGGTGACCCTGCTTCAGCAGGGGGGTTGGACTAGATGGTCTCTAAAGGTTCCTTCCAACCCCTACCATTCTATTATTCAACTCCATAGATGAGCTCAGCCCACAGAAAAATGTACTTTAATCACTGAAGAAAATAATCTAAATGCACAGAGTATAAATTGCAATGCATTACAAAGCAGATAGTTTTAAAAAATATCCAAATAAACTGAGACTGTCATTTTCCAAACAATCTGAACTTCTCTGAACGCAAACCGGATCAGGCTCCTTAATGACTTGCACACTTTTGAAAAATCAACTTTTTGCAAGCATTTGCGAAGGACATTTTTATCATGGTCAGATTTCATGCTTGAGGTTTAACCTTCATTATTACACTTTCGTGTCAGCATGATACCACTCATAAAATATATTATATCAGTGTAAAAGTAGTATGTGGAATTAAGCAGTCGATCTCCAACTGTATGAATTTTTTTTTACCTTGCTTTTCAACACAGATTTTTTTTGCATACCAGTTGGGGTACTCACATCTTCAGTTTTAGGCTATTTTACTTCATTTTTCCTGCAAAATCTTCTTTTTTCACTAGCCACAGACCTGCAGCTCTGTAGCCACAGACTAGAGCTAGCATTAGGATTGTGTTGGGTTGACATTGGCTGGACACCAGCTGCCCATCAAGCTCCTCATCTGGACAGGACTCTCACGGGTCGAGATAAAGACAGGGAGATTGCTCAACAATTACCATCATAGGCAAAACAGACTTGACTTGGAGAAATTAACTTAATTTATTACCAATAAAATCAGAGTTGGGTAATGAGAAACAAAGACCAATACTAAAATATCTTGCCCCTGCTCCTTCCTTCTTCCTGGGCAAAATTTCGTTCCTGATTTCTCTACCTCTCCTCCCCCAGTGGCAGTGAATTTCACAGTACAAATCTTCATCTTTGTAAAATGATTTTTGTTTTTGTTCATATCAGTCAAAGATTCAGTCATTAAAAGAGTTTCAAATGTACTTCAGTCTTTTTTATCATTGTATTTAGTTCATGCTCTGAAGTATCTTCTGGATGAAAAGATTTTTTCATTTAAAAACAATAAGCATAAGCATCTCATTCTAATTTGTTTTTACCTCTCAGAATGTGGAATCAAGAGAGGAATCTACCATTCACAGAAATCTCTTTTTCTTTTAACTAATGGACAAAAATTCTGTAAAAAAAACATGGTTTGAAATATAATTTAGTGTGAAGTATTAGTACACATAGTAACTCCAATACATAAACACAAGATTTGTCCTAAACATCTATCTGTAACTCACAGGTTAGGGATAAAAAAATTATATTCTAAATGTATGATGAAAAAAAATGCCTGTTGTTAAAATACTGTTGTTTGACTACCCAAAGTAGTTGTTTTCAAACAAAAAAGAGTTCTTTAGACTATCCAGATCTCCATGTAATCAAAAGTGCTTATGCCTATTCCTTTCAGCAGAAATTATTCTCTTCATGGTCCCAGTCAAAGCAAATACTGAACGTAAGATATATTTTGAGGTCTTACTAACATACAATTGTTAAATCACACAGACCTTTTATCAGATTTTCAGAGACAAACTGAATTTCCTGGAGACGTTTTTATATGTTAAACACCTATGAATCATTTATATTAAAGAGCTACTGAATCACCCACTGAGCAAAAGTTGGGCTGGAGCATAGAAATACATTTTTAATAGGAAAGTAGATGATGTTTTACAAAATTTATCCTCAAACGCTATCCAAGATAATTACACACACCTTGCTTTTTGGTTTCCATCAAGCACATTTTTCTCTTTTTTTTTCCAATATCAAAGGTCTCTTGTACTTTCAAACTGCAGAATGAAAGCACATTCCTTTTTTGTACTCTTTGACTAATCTTGTCTGATGCCAGTTTTCAGTTTCTTGTATCACACGTATTTTGGGGCACTAGGGAAAAAAGCAGAGGGCTTACACGTTAATACATATGCAATTGAAGATGACAAGAAGGACAGAAAAAATCCTGTAACTTAGAACTATATAATATGATTTATATAAATACTTTTTATATTAAGTATCAACGGTGTAAAATTGTTGTAAATTATCTATTATCTGTGACTGTAACATCTGAAATATTTTGCATTAAAGAATGCTTTTACTAAAATAAAGGAGCATGTCCTTTGGAAAACCTTTCCAGTAAGATAAATTTTATATCATCTTTCCATAATTCTGATGTTGACTAGTCCTCTACACAACTAAATAAGAGGATAAATATTTTATTATTTAAATATCTATTTATAAATTAGATATCTAGATATTAGATTTAGATATGTATTATCTAAAAAAAGATTAAAAGGACCTCCAATTTTCTGGAGTAACCGTTTCAGAAGATCCAGAAACATATTATATATTTAAAATGAGACTTGTTATATCTGATTTAAGAACCTGATATCCAGTTATGAATTCTGATGATATATAAAAGTACCCCAGTTCCATCTGAAACCATGATCCCCTAAATGTGGTCCTAAAAAGCACAGCTACTTTGTGAAACTATTAAAAGTCAAGAACTACATTTGAACACTGGTTTCCAAACATCTACATTTTTAGGTTCTGGGTCACCTGTGAATGTCTCCTGTAATACAAAATCTGGACAGAGTTTGAAGCATACTGCACTTAGGATAGTCTCACTCTAAAAGATCAATGCAAAATCATTTCATCAGGTTTAGATCCCATCATGTCATAGAATCTTCTGGCACTTTCCCAGCACCACCTCTCTTCACATCCTTATGCCATACCCTAAATCTCCCAGTATTCGCTTTCAGGTTCATACTATAAAGCACCATTCCAACAGGCTAAATGTAGTCCTTAAATTATTTCAGACAACTTGAACTGAAAAGGAAAATAACAGATAATCGTGTCAATGCTACAAGGATATTGTATAAGATCCACTGGGGATCCACAGCTAAAGGTATTTATTGAGGAGGTAGTGGTCTATTATATAGAAGGAGACAGGTGGATGTTAACCTCTGTGCCTCTTGCCTTACAGTCAGGGTTGTCCATGCAGCAACATCTGCATGCAAACAGAATATTTGGACTCAGATAAATAAATACCTTGGAACAGTGCTGACAAAGAGTAAAACAGCAACAGAAAATTATAGCTACATATGGTAGTAGTATAAAAATAAGCAATTGTAACTCTAGTAACTTTTGAGCTGTTAAACTGGAATAGGACAACAGACAGAAAGGTTTCCTTCTTTTATTTTAAAAAGTCCTTATTATAAAAAAATCGTTTGTGTAAAACTGCAAACTAGACAAAGCAATAAACAGCTATTTTGGACAGACATGAATTCAGTGATCATTTGTTGTATTCAATAACAAATTTCATTTCTGAAGAACAATAAACTGAAATAAACAGTAGATTATTTTTATCCTTCTGTTGTCAAATGTATACATCTTTCCTTAGTATTTTTAGTGTGAAGAATTACCTAACCTCTGATGGGAAGGGTTGCAATTAAAAAATAAAGAGTGCTCACTGCTGCTGAGACTTGTCATGTCATCAGTTCTTTCTGTATTTCAATAAGAAAGGCACAGAAACAAATAGTGTAGTAAAATGGTTGGTTTAGAAAAACAGAATAAAACATGGGGTATAGTCAGTGAGTAAATCTACTTCCCTTCAGATGCTGGGCAATCTGCATTCATGCAGCATCAGACAGAGTCTGGATGGATCTTCCCATGGCACACTGCACAGATCCTGTCCACGGATAGATTCAGTCTACTTCACATAGTGTGGTACCTGCCATCCTGTGTAACAAAGGAAACCATCTATCTTCTCCTGACAGGCTGGGATGTTATCTCTGTCATAACACCCACCAGTGCAGCACTGCCAGGCACTAAGTACTCCAGCAGGTTCCCCTACGGTGGCTGTTTATGCTAACATAAGGGCAGATCAAGCCTCGTGTAAAAGACCCAACAGAAAAGATTCTCTGTTCAAGGTCACTAACTCTTGAATACGTCATCAGTTGGATCCCCAATACATGATATCTCACATCTACTATATGAATCTATTTATCAACAATTTAAAAAAAAGAATTTTTATGCAATATATTGTTTCCTTTCCACACGTTGTGAGCATAATAAACCTGCTAGTGTAATTTAAGAGTCATAAGTTAAAGTTTTTGTAAGATATGCATTTTGCAAACAGTCCTTCAAAGTGCAGAATGATTATTAATACTTACAAAATGTCCTGTTTATTATATATGTATGATTGGAGTAATCAGTAGAGGCTTTCAGAATTTTCAGTTACTTGATGTCATCTTCTTGACTGTTTTCCTTTTATGATTAACTAACTGCAGAAAGATTTAATGTCAATGCATTAGTAGGTAGGTGCTATAGCTACTTAGGACTGTGTTTCAGCATTTTTAACAGCTGTGACAGAAATTAAAACACAATGGCTATCTTTCTAATTTATCTGCTCTAGAAGGTTGGCTGATATTGTCAAAGTCTCAAATATTTCATGTTTTGTTTTCTTTTTTAAACTTGGCTTCCCTCTGAAGTACAAACACCAGAATCCCATGCTAATATGAGAGGATTCTAGTAACTTATGACACAAAGTCATATAGAATTAATAACACAGGATCTAGGTCTTTCAAAGAAACAAGTAGCAAACTGAACATATTTCAGTACTACAGTTCACAGAAAAGCAGATAATGCTGCCAAAAAGACAATCTCTAGTAAGCTTGTAATAATTGAACTAGAAGACAATTTTTAAGTTCCCATTTTTGTTCTCAGGTGTTATGTGCCCAATTATCTCCATCAAAATACTTTGAGATGTCTCTTTTTAAAATTATAAATTTTTAGAAGATAAGCATTTAAAAAAATAGTCATTATTGTGTTTACAAGATGTTACAATGCATAAAGAAAAGAGGCTCAGGTCCTATACCAAAACCATTTCCAGTCAGAATAGACACAGTAGATAAGGTAGACATAAGTAAAAATACTAAATTACTTGTGTATGGCCATACAGCTTGTCAACAAACCATCTGATGTACTGATATTCAACTTTTCTCACTGTCCAGCCCAGTGGAAATTTTCTCCAGTACAGATAGAGCTCGATGAAGAGCTGTGGTGGTAGCAATTAGCTCCTTGCTTGTACCAATCATGCAATAGGCTGCAAGCTATAGTCCTGTGTGAGCTGCCATACGCTATCATTGCCAGATCAATTCAACACTTTTTCAACCTAGTCCTCCAGGGCTAGAGAGGCAGAGGACCAGTTGCAATAGGCTTGGTGTCTGTATTATTCTTTCTGCTGAGCAATACATGGGCAAAGGCTAAAGGTTGAATACCATAGCCTTCAGCCTTAGACAGCACAGCATACAAAATTTCCAAGGGCTTTTCTCTTTGAAATATTGTTCATCTGGGATGAAGGGAAAAATATGCTCAACTTGTTGAGATAATAAACACAAAGGGGAAAGTTCTCTTCCAAATAGCTCTCTGAATTCTCAATCCATGTCAATAAAAACACAATTAAAATTTCTACAAAATATTAATTCATAGCAGTGGAGGATTTGATTCTAAATGATTTAATTAAGCTTGCAGGAGTTTTCACATACAATTGAATATGCATATTACCCAAAATAAGCATCTGCAGGGTAAATAAAACTATTTACTGAGAAACAAGGAATGACAGATATTGAAACAAAGCATTTAAGTTTTACAGAATTCCCTAGAACATATAAGTTTTTAAAAATCCTTCATTGAAATGAGAGGTACCTGTTCAGGTCCACCTAAATTTTGCTTGATTTAGAACCAGATGGATTTGGATTAAGAAGGTAAGAATTTGAGAGAAGCTTTTGCCCTTCAATCCATGAGAAACTGTCTGCCTTTATTATGTAACTAACTGCAGTGAGACTTTCAGGGATTTCTGTATGGCTAATAGCCACTGGAAGTGATGTTCAGCTAGTATATTATTCCTAAGGCTAATTTCCTGAGAGCAGGTAGTAGAGACAAAAATCAGTTGTGCCAGTTTCATGAATTCTGATTCAATTGTCTGTGTACCTCTAGCCAGGTCTCAGAGTCTTGATTCTACATATTCCCAACCTCCTGTTCTTCTGTTCAAAATGAGATCAGATATATTCAGTTATCAACCAGGAGTTGAATTGTGGTAAGGAGGCACTAGTGTTATTCAACTAAGCAGTACCTATTATGTGACTGGTGTTCATCCTCTAGAAAGCTTTACTTTTAATAGTAATATATTAATCCCAGATAAAAAGGTCATTCATTCGTGAGGCTTTTACTGCAAATATTAGCTGCCAGAATTCCTCTGTGTCTATTGAACACCACCACAAAAAGGAGAGGGACATCTTGTTCAAATGGAAAAGAGAGTTCTGCTGGTAACCCATTACTGGAAGGCTTCTGGACCCAAGCCAGTGAGACCCAAAAAAGCTATCTGAGAAATGATTAGAATTTTTACAGGGTTAATTTCAGGATGCAAGGATTTAACCTGAAATATGAGTCGGACATGAGTGCAATTTCACCCAGAGACATGAAGGAAGAAGGCAAGAGATTCCAAAGTAACTTTCGTCACTTTTGAAGATGTATTCTTACCCACTTTAATGTGACCTGTCACCAAAGTTTTTGTTCCTAATTCGAGTTTCACTAAATCCAATGACTGAAAGATCAAGATAAACACATGTAAAACATCAGTAACATTTTCAGGAGAGAGTACCATTGGAGTCATTGTTAGCATGCCAGTTCTTGTGATGTTACTGATCTACATATGCAAAAATGGCACTAGAGGCAGGTTTTCCTTACATTTTATCATCACAGGACAAAGAAAGTATAAAACTACAATATTAATTCAACATTATACAGTGACTGTAAGATTACAGACCTTGATCTCAAGGAAGGTAAGCTAGTACTTGTGTAGCATACAGTGCCTAATGAACTATTTGACCAAACCTGTACTTTCTCAAACAGGATAAAATTTAAATATCTTTATTTAAGCCAATGGCCAATTAACTATCTCTGAAATCAGAACACGTTGTGTGTCTCAGTCTTCAACCAGCTTCTTGTCCACATTTTTAGATAACAGACATTTGAATCAGAAATTTACTGCCAGGAATAAATTTAGAAACATGATGTGATACTCTACAAACAACAGTTAGCAGATAAATGCAGGACATTAGACATAGGAGCCTTACTTCTGTGAGCACTTAAAAAACATCACTCAGAAAACCCTTCAATATTGCAACAATATTAGAGGGAATGTGAAAACTGTTTCACAAACTGGTACATCTGATACAACTTATTACTTCAAATATATATATATATGTATAGAGAGCTTTTGAAGATATGATAGCAAAATATACATCTATCAGCACTGTTAATTTAGAATATGTTTCAACCTTTTTCTTATTATTTTTAAGGAATAAATAGTTACAAGTGTTTGAATAATCAGGTTCCTTTTGTTTAGCTGCATAAACCAAAATACTGTAAAAAATATTTCATATTGTCAGGAGAACAAACCAAAACAAAGCAAAGGTTTCAGGTTCACTAACAATTTTCATTAAAAACTAAACAAAACACTTCATTTGTCATGCAAAAGGATATATTATACATTGTTCTAAACACAGGAACACGTCCTCTATCTCAAATGGGCTATTATTATAGTTGCTACTTTTCTGATGCTTTACCACAACAACCTTAATATTAAAAAAAATATTTTACATTGCTGCTGTAGGATGATGTGAATGAAAAGCCTGCCAATATGTTTGGATTAAAAAGTAGTTCAAAATGCTACAACAATCCTTAAAAGCTTGTTTTGACAAGATATAACACTGAAGATATTTCTTGCATTTGCCAAAACTAGAATAAGTTGTTTTCCATGGGAAGGTATATTCACCCAACTGAGTTTTAAGGCTTTTCTTCATACCTGTTGGTTATTTCAAGCTGCAGACAGTTTTGGATCTCTAACAGCTCACCAAGTATGCAGAGGCTGCTTCTATCAGCTTTTTGGTGGTAAAGGGAAAAAAAAATCTGTGTTGTAAGTAGCAGTAATTGTCTGATCAAAGGATCAACACATCTGGCAGTTCTAAAACAGTAAAAGTAGCTGTCCAGTGTTAGTGAATCAGAAACAAGCCTATGAGCATTCATGGATTTTGTTTCAGGTATGTCACAAACCAACAAAGTAGCCTAACCAAAGTCACAAACTGGAACAAATAAAGTTCTTTCCTGCGACTGTATGGGAGTCCTGGCTCAGGCTGCCCAGGGAGAATGTGGAATCTCCTCAGGAAGTTTTCAAACCCCGTCTGGACATGTTCCTGTGTGAACTGATCGGGGTGAACCCTGTTTTAGCAGGGGATTGGACTAGATGATCTCTAGAGATCTCTTCCAACTCTATCATCCTGTGATTCTGTGATTTATGCTTGCATATGATTATCCAAGATACAAACCAAACTTGCCCTCCTATTTTTTTCATATGGCTTTTGATATCAGTCCCAGAATTGAGATAGCACCTCTGATCACTTGCTCTAGTTTTGTTGCTGTAATTTCTTCTGTTTTGTTCAGGGTTGCGTGGAGTCAGTTTGTCATAATATATGACACCAAACTGTAAGATTTACTATAGGCTTTCATTAAGAAATTCTGTTCTTGTAACTTGTTAGTCGGGGCCTGGTAGCAGTTCCTACCTTATAGATTATATATTTGCATGACTTTCCCCTTAGTAATCCGATGTACCCTAATTAGATCTCAACTGAGCTTCCAATGGTTAGCAGCTTTCATTTCTTTCTTTGTTTTTCTATGATTGCATGTGTTTTGAAAGTTTGAAGATTATTGATGCCATACACCTTACTCTGACATGTACATCTAAAAATGTTTTTGTGGTTTTTTCATCTGCAAGACAATATTTCTTGTGGAGATACAGTTGACTGTAGTACAGAAGGTCACTGTTGGAGTTAAGATTTGGAAAGACTTATTTCAGAGGTAACAAAATTTCTTTGTTTCTTGATTATGAGCAGGGGGATACAAAGTATAAAAAACCTGAGGAAAAGTAAGCCCATTGTTACCAACACCATTGTATCACTATGCTTGATAATGAATATATAACATATATGTCTAGGTTACTCTTCTGAGAGAATAAAAGTATTCCTGTTTTGATTCATCACTACATTGCTCAATGGATATAAAATTCTCTCAAGTAAAAAATTTCTTTTGGTGCTATATCGAGTTTAGCAAAGTTTTGGTAATGGGAGGCTTCTGTGAGAAGGTATAAGAACCTACCCCCATGTCAGACAGAGCTAGCTCTGGCAGTCTCCAAGATGAACACTCCACTGGCCAGAGCTGAGCCAATCATCCATGATGATTGTACCTCTGTGACAACATATTTAAGAGAGGGTGAAAAAACATGGCACGGGAGCAGCTAGGAGACATGAGTGAAAAACTGAGCAAAACAACTATGAAGACACCACAATCAGTGAAGAAGTAGGGGAGAAGGTGCTCCAGGTGACAGATCAGGATTCCCCTTGCAGGCAGTGGTGCAGATCATGGTAAGGCAGGCTGTCCCCTGGCAGCCCATTGAGGTCCATGGTAGAGCAGATGTTCACACTGTAGGACCTGACACCCAAAGGTGGATACACCTTGAAGGAAGCTGCATCCCATGGAAAGCCTGGATAGAGGCAAGGTCCTGTAACCCAGTGGAAAGAAGCTCAGGCTGCAGCAGGTTTGCTGGCAGGACTTGTGACTCTCTGGGGAACCCACACTGAAGCAGTCTATTCCTGAAGAACTGCACTCCATGGAAAGGACCCACTCCAGAGCAATTTGTGAAGGATTATCTCCTGTGGGAGGGCCCACACACAGGAGCAGGGAAAGAGTATGAGGAAGAAGGAATAGCAATGACAAAGTATTAGGACCTGACTGCAACCCCTGTTCTCCATCTCCTTGTGTGGCTTGAGGGCAAAAGAGGTAGAGATGTGACCTGATCTAGGTGGACCTGCTTTAACAGGAGGGTTGGAATAAATGATCTTTAGAGATCCATTCCAACCCCTACCATCGCGTGATTGTGTGTGATATGGGAATGAAGTTGGTCCTGGGAAGAAGGGAAGGGTGGGAGAAAAGATGGGTTTAGATTTTTTCGTATTTTATTGTCCTACTCCGTTTAATGGTTCAATAATTAATAATTTCTGTATTGCTGGGTTATCACTCCCAGAAAATAAAAGAAAAATAGGAAAAAAAATCTCACAGATATCACCCTTGTTTCCTCTAATGTGTGATTTCGTTTTTGACTAGTAGAGTGTCTTTTTCCATCGTATATTTTGGTATCACCTTCATGCCAGGGAGTCAGAGGTCAAATAATGCTCAGCATTACTTTTCTTTGTTGTAGCAATCCTATTTCCTACATTTTTGTGACTTGCCTGCCAGGTTACATATGATAGGCTTAACAAGCAGAAGATGTATTTTTTAAGACCTTTTTATTGACAGTACTTAAATTTTTGCCTAGATGTTTAAGTCAGTAGATATGGTACTTAGTTTCTATAAGTGGAAGCTGATGTACTATATTGATTGGCCAGCTGGCAAATATAAATTTGTAAAGAAAGTACCCATCTCTACTATGTCAGCATCTAACTACTCTTAAAAGCTAATATCTATTCTACTTAATCATATGTGAAGGGAAATTTTGAGGCAGATTCATAATCTTTGTGAAATACTGAATGGCAGTATTTGAGGTGCAGTGACACCACTTGGTTTCCTACAGCCAGAGATTTCATACATGGTTGTTAATTTTGTTAATAGGACAAATTAAAATTGATCTAGAAGTAATCTAGTTCATCCTAATAGGATTGCTCTGGATTATGCCATTTCCTGACAAGTTTGTCCAGCCTGCTCTCAGTCTGCCACATTCCAAAATATTCTAGGCAATCTATGCTAGTGTTTAACCATCTTTACCTATATGAAGAGATTTTCAGTTTAAACTATTTCAGCAGTTTTACATGTACTCATAGTCTGTAGGTGGTTCTAACATTGGCAGTTATAATACTTCTTTGCAGTGTGTAGTCCTAGATAAGCATCCTCCAAATTGTTTGCAAAAGGTTGTATCAGGAGCCTGAGGCTGTACTCACCATCTCCTGGGCCATTTCTTGAAGTAAAACAGCGTGAAAATATTATTCATTATTTGACAAGAAGAATTATTTAATTCTCAACGTATTTGATTTTCACTCTGAGCACTTGAATATGCAACTTCTGAACCATCTAGAAAAAAAAACAAAACCAAAAAAAGGATTGAATTTATGAAAAAATACTGTTCTGTAATTTTTGAGTTTTAAGCACATCTTTATTCCAGGATTTTTGAGGATCAAAGTCAGTTCAGAGGCATGAAAGGTCATTGAGAGTATCTAACTATCTAAAAGACTCAAAGATTAATTTTGTCCCTTAAAATATATTCTCAATATTTTTCTTCTAAAATAAATATTTATGTGGCATCCATTCTTCTGGATTCTGACAAATACTGTCATGTAACTGCCAAAATTCTGATAGCTCCTGTCACTTAAACAGATGTAGTAATTGCTAGAAATTTCCAGAGAGAGTCAATTCTCCTGAGATTTCCTACACATTTGCCAACTAATATAAACTGTTGGAGAAGTAGCCAAATTTCTGTGATGTTTATCTGAAGCAAATTACTGAGCCTGTGGTGGTTCATCCTTTGTTAATGAAATAATTCAATTTAAGATTATGTATGTGTACTGTTAAGAATATTATAGATAAAATCTGTACCACTCAGAAGTCAGGGTCCAATTTGTCATTAGTTTCAGTGGGGTCAGAATTTATCCACTGTTAAAAAGCACTTTACAAAGTAGGTGGTTCAAAATGACACTACAGTCTGTTGCTTGTAATAGAATTCTGCAAGCCTGGAAGAAGATAAACTACATAAAAGGAATACAGCAGTAAAGAGTATTGAATTCTGTATCAACTTACACACTGGGCAGGTTTTATATAATACGTAGTTTTGACAACTACAGAGAAATTCTGTTCTACTTAATGTCAATAGCAGATATTAAGATTTGGACAAGTAATAGTTTATAAACTTTTTTTTCTTTCTTCTTCCCACATCAGTAGTTTTTTACCATTTGTCATAGAGATACAAGCCCCATTTATTCAAGCCTTTCATATTTTGTCACATCTGTCCTTATTTAGGTTCCACATATTAATTAATGTAACCAGCTGCTATCTAGGTTTTCCTAAACATCCAAAATTTCATCTTGGGTGTTTAAGCTATTTCATTAACTTGGCCTAGGAGATTGTGTCATATTTTTGGTCCTATCAATGTATATTCACTGAGCTGCAGATTCATGCAGCCTATTCTTGTTATGTAGTGATAACGTTGCTTCATCTTCAAATCTGTTCCTTGTAACCAGCTCAATTCCACTAGTTCAAATACTTTCAACTGCTGAATGCCTTTGCAGTGTCCTTCCACATGAGATCATGACTGTATTTTCCAGTCAAAATTAAAACCCCATTTGTTCAGCTTGACTTATGCCTAGTGACAGCTCTGTGTATTTCTCACTGTGATATGAATACATGAAGGACAGAGTGTAAAGATGCACTGAATTACGTTACATTGTGTTTTAAACGTGACTGGAGTAATTATCAGTGCCCAAGTTTTTATCCTTTTTTTCTTTAAAGTCGCTATTGTGCCAATGACAGAGGTAAACAATTAAGCTTTTTTATTAGCATGTCTTGCTCAAAAATATGATTGACAAAAAAAGCAATAAAAAGGCAGTAAAAATATAAGATTTTAAAAACCCAAACAAAATAAAACCAAAGAACTCCTTAACAGTGCAGGTGTAAACATCACTAATGAAGACAAACATGTGATGTTAATTATTCTGGCTTATTTATGTGCAGATAGGAACATAAAAGGTGAGAGATGCATGTAAAAATGATAATCAACCAAGTTGAGCATTATATTGTATCATGAACTCTTTTGAATACTATTTCTTTTCCTCTACAACATAGCACTTTAATGGATGTAACATTGCATGGATCAACTTTGACTAAAACAGTCCAAATATTTGGGGGATTTTTTTATTCCTACCGTGTTTACAGAAGGCATGTTTTCAAACAAACCTGTCTGAACCAGTCTCAGATAAACTATAGATATTCTTAGGCTGTATATCAAGCGTCACAATTATTATTATTTGCTATTAATTACCATTATTTTTAAAATTGTTAACATTTTTTGCAATAGTATGCTATTGGTGTAGAAGTACATCTGTTTTTTGCATCCCTCAAGGAACTATAACATTATGATATAGTTGTCATTGACCCTAGTACTTCTCTAGCTGATGAGTAAATCTCAAAGTTTGGACTAAAATTTCCACTACAGACTCATTACTGCAGTCTGGAAATGTAATGTTCACTTAAGGGAGATGCAACTACAGTTCATAACCATGCACAGATCACAAAGTTTCATTAAGTCCTCTGTCCACTGATGGGCTGTGTAGAGTGATCACACTATTAGTGTGAATGGAGCTATTTAAATATTTTCTACATCCTGTTTGAAGAATTATCTTCTTGAAGAATTATCAAGTCATGATTCAGTAATTTGTTCTGATTCAACAAAGTGTTTAAACATCTTCTATGAAACTTATTAAGACTAGTGTGAAATTTGAGTTCGTTTTTAACTAATTTAGCTCTATGGAAGCGAGTGGAGATTGTCTAATTTACATCAGCTCAGAATATGTCCATAATACTTAAGGTCTCATTCACTAAATTATTTCCATACCATGTTGATTTTGGAGACTGATTAAAACTACATCTTAAAAAATCTTGACAAGAGAGAAAAGAAGCTTTTGAAAGTTAGAAATCAGCATTTCAGTTTACAACAGCTCTGCAAGGACCACCTGCTGGAAGAACACACCAAGAACAACTCATCATATAAATTCATTTCCTGAGAGGCACAAAAGAGTCAATATTTAAAGTCTATTGCTCTTTTATCTCATTATTTAATGAACATGGCAATAATGAGTCATGTGGAGTGCCCTTTGCACTGAACAGCAGTGGTGATTGAAGAGTCACAGCACAAAATACTAACACTATCAACATACTCAAGTTCTTATCTTGAAGTATAAGTAACACTGGCAGAGAAGCATATGTTGAAATGTCAGAAGAATGAGGCTTAATTGTTACGAACACTGTAGAAACAAAGATTCAGCTTGAAACAATGCACTATTGTATATGCATGTCAAAAGCAGAAAGCTAGGAAGGATTAATGGGAAGTTGAGACAAGAGACTGTGAGGAACTGCCCACATCTGCCAAAGTGTGAAGAAACTAGGTGGAAGATGATTCTGTCAGGGGAAGATTGCAACCATGACTCATGGACAACCTACCCAATTTATACCATAGATTGAAAAGAAGAAAATGGAGAGGGTGAAATGGGCATTCATGATAATTTACATGCTGGGTGAAGGAATTTTGAATAATCACTTGAAGGAATATTAATGCATATGTATTAATGCATTGAATATGTAGAAATTGTGTAAATAAATAATCACAGTTTTGGGACCATGGTGTGCTGTCCTGGGACAGGCACCTGTGCATGTATATTTCTGTAATAAAAGGAAGTTCCCACATCCTGTGTGTGAATTTGCATTTGCCCAATGGGTGAGGAACTCCTGATTTTTGGGACAACAAAGTTATTAGAACATTGTAATCTGGGAATGTTTCCGAGGAAAATAATGATATTTTAAAAATAAGAAAGCAATGATTAAATATTGCTCATATAATGAAGTTTAATTGCAAATATTTAGTCAATATTCTTTGATTTATTTCTCACTGACTTACTTTAAAAAAAATCTTCAATTTAATATCCCTCAACTACAACAAGGAATCATCTGACAGGATTTAAATACCCACACTTAAGCAACTGTTCACATAGGTTGATTTACAAGGGTGTGAAAGATTCAAAGCCCCCGTAGAGTGGTGCAACTGCTCAAAAACGCCATTCTGAGATCATTTGCATAGATCAAATACTGACTTATTTGTCAAATGAAGCATTGGTCATACAGAACTCCAAGGCACTGACAGCAGAGTGTCAAAACAATCAGAATTTACTTGCTCATGATCCCAGGGTCCTAAAAATAATGTTTTTCCTGTTTAAATTGTAAAATACCAATAACCTTTTTTTTTGATGAGAAGAAACATTCATGAAAGCAAACTAAAGCTTTTCTTTTAATTTGATAGGAAATGCATGAAAAAGTAAGAACAACATAATTGTCAAAAATAATGAAAAAGAACAATAATTTATATATATTTAAACTATGCTAGAATAAAAAAGTTATATTCTTTACAGTCACTCCAATGAGTGATGTGAATACTTAGTGACTCAGAAGATTTAATCCCTTGACCTTTTGAGAATTTCATAGCCTCTTAGGTGTCTAAATCACATTTGCAAACTTCCCTTACCTCCAAGCCTTTTAATGAAAGTAAAAGTCGGTTTAATTTCTAATCATGTAGATGTGTTTCAAAATGTTACCTCTGGCTAAAGAAATTACTGTAGCTGTTTCATTACAAAGATTTCTTCTTTAATGGTTTCTTCTTTATGGTGCTCTCAGTAACAAAAGAGCAGAGGGAAGATGTAGATCTGCAAGACCATTTCAAAGTTAAAAGGTAGATTTTTCTGTTCTTTATCAACTGGACACAAAAATTTCTGTTGATCTTTGACAATGCATTTCTTTGAAGTGTATTGGCTATCTTTTTCATTCACAGTAAAAACAGAAAAGTACATTAACCAGTGCTCTCATTTTCAGTATGTGATTCTGAGTGCAGAATTTAGCCTTATAAAGATCTGTAGGTGCTGATAAGAATGTGTTCTTGGATGACAGTTATGTAACCTTTTACATTTCATATAAGACACAGACAAGAATGCTCAACGTTCGTTATTGAGTATTTGATTGCTAAGCTAAAAAGCTGATACTTTAATATTGAAGGTAAATTATAAGATTCAGACCTTCACAGTGAATAGAGAAAAAAATTAATCCCAACAAACAGCAGGCTTCACATCTCTGCAAATCAAACCAAAAGGAAAAAAAGCCACATCTATGTTGATGCAACATATAAACATATATAAACATGTAACCCCACTAGACAAGTTATAACCTTCATTTTAGGGTTAAAGATTCAGAGGAGGGAAGAAAAGAATAATGGCATAGATTATGTGGTGCTCATCATCTTTAGGTATAAATATCTGGAGCTAAGTGGAAAAAAAAAAAGGGTATAAATTATTCTTTCTGTTGTGGCAGGTGTATTGTCTTTTCAGGCAAGGGAACCTTGTACTATCTGAAACTGCAAATCCAACTGAAGAAATTAATTCACCAGAGACTAGAGGATTAAGTATGCCTGAAGTATGATCACCAAAAGGGAGCTCTGAAGAAAGATAATTTTTTAAAAAGGACCAAAATCAATTGGTTGATGTTTAAAATAGAATTGATTCCTCTCTCCTTTTCCCAGGAAGTAAAAATCTCTCCCCAAATATTGTAAACTCCCTTTTTTAGTGACCTCTTTGAACGCTAGAACTGATTTTCTTTCCCTCTGATCTGTATTGGACAGCAGATTTAATGACAGATAATCACAGAACAAACTACTAGTAGGCCACTACACATAACTGTGGCCTGTCTGGCTCCCAGTCCTTTCCCAGACAGTGTATCGCACCATTAGACTGAACACACGCTCATTGTTACTGTGAAAGTCTTAATCTGGTATCATTTCCTACTTTCTGAAAGCCTGGTCTGTGCCATCAGGAAGTAAAGAGTGTCATTCCTGCAGTTGAACTGTTAAGGCAACAAAAAGAGGAAGGTCATATATATAGCTGTCTTAACCAGTTATAATAAAGAAGCTGATGCCCCAAAGGAAAGCTTCAAAGTTTCTCACACATTTCTTGTCTGGAGAAGCCAAACAGATCAGAAATTTTGAGCCACTGGGAAAAGGTCAATATTGGAAGACAACTTACTCAAACCTGATCAGATAACCCACAAGGGCATAGCTCTCTTGTTTCTGAAGAGCATCAAGCAAGGTTGAAGGAAAGATAAAAGGAAAAGTTTGAGATATGTAAGGAAGTCTTTCATTATTCTGTGTTTGTATTAAGACTATGCTTTTTTCTTCAGATCTTTTTCTCTTTTCTTCCTAGAGCTTTTGTTCACATTCAAGAGAAATATAGCCAGTGCAGGTCTGCTGTAGTTTGGCAGCATATGCCTTTCAACAACAAATGGAATGGAGGTGGAGACATGATTTTTGTAATTAAATAAAGTTCTGACATATGGTCAAACATACTTGCACACAGGCACATAGAGTACAAAGGAGAAAATGAAATTCCCTTAATCTTCTATCTGTGTTGGAGGATTTTTGGCACATAAAGACTATCACAGAAACTATCAGTTCTTCTGGATTGCAGTTAAGCCTTTGAACATACATCACAAGAACCAAGTCCTCAGTATAGAAGAAGGGAGTCTTCAGTAAAGACTTGCAAGAGATCCATTCATTGCATGAAACATTCTGTCAACAGATTCTGAAATGTAGATCAAAGGTTTTCAAGGTAACAAGTGAGCAACTAGATCCTCAAGGTGGTGACGTTGAGATACCTGAAAAATCAGAATTTCAGCAGATGACAAGCACTCTCTTTTAAACCCCTGGAACCTTTAAGGTCTCTATTTCTATGAAACTAGAAAATCAGAAAGAGAAACCCCATAAATCATTGTCTTAGGGTTGGTGACAGGTAAAAGCATTGTGGTGAGGTATGACTAGAAGAACTTTATTGCTGCGTTATGACATAGAGTGTTGTTTCTGAATTAGAAACTGAAGCTTATTCAGGATAAGTATCTTATTAAAGTAAGAAAACTGTTGATAGATTGCTAGTGCTTTCCCCACTCCCTCATCTTTAAACATTATATCATGTCTCTTTTATGGCTGAAGAGAAGCTATGAAATCATTACATATTGAAAAAGTAGGAGCCAGCAGTTCATAATTGTTTATGACTGTTACAACCAGAAAAAAATAAAATCCCTGTTGTAGTTCTGATTCATTTTCATGATCCATTGACCAGCTGGTATGAACAGCATCATTAATGAAGCATGAGATTTCATGCAGTTTGGCCACCCAGCAGGAGACATGCTTCACCTTATGCTGATTCTCTTTTTACTAGCTCCTACAGCCAGGAAAGTCAATGTGTTAAGGACGCATTAAAAGTAAGATATGTATATATTATTCAGTCTTCTTTGAATATCTCTGACAACTATCATACTGCTTCTCAGAGTGACAGCTTTCAACAGAGCATTGCCCTGTGAAATAGAGTACAGAGCCACACACTGTGAAAGAAAAAAATGTAAAATCAAAGCAGTTTTGTAACTGCTATTATTCAGTGGGGTTTTAGATATTTTTAACAAAAGCAAACCTGGAGTTTTTTTCTCTCATAAGAAGTCAGTACTAGAAACAAATTAGATTTTATAGATCAAGTCAGCAACAGCATTAAACCCACACAGAAATATTTTTTTAAAAACACTCTCATATGTACATGAACATGAATGCATGGTCACACTTGAGGGAGTTTTTTTTATGCATGTCACTGTACATATTATTTATCTGTATTTTCTTCCTAAACCAATCTCATGATAGGAAAATATCTCTTTGATGCCTTTGTACAATATATATAAAATCATAAGCAAGATCTTAAATCTAGTTCAGTCCACCAGACTCTGTATAGCATTTTACTACTGCCCTCTTCATATCCTAGTCACTTAAGATGAAGGATAGACTCAGTTTTATTGAGCTACAAATGATAATTAAGAAATGGTGGCTAAGTAAATTTTTTACTGAATTTTGGCATTAATTTCTACTTTTAACATCCCAAACTTGAGTTTTCAAAAGGCTGCTGAATTAGTGTACTGAATCAGAGCAGAAAATTTGACAGAGGAAATCATTGAGGTGAGATCAGGCATCTGGGGATATATGGCAAGGATTACATCTCCGCAAGCTTACGTGTCAGATTGCAAAGTCAAGAAGGCATCTTTTAATACTCTTTTCATTACAATGGGAGGAGAGGACGTTCACCACTTTGTAGGCATGGTTTTTTAATGGTTCAAAGAGGAATAGAGAGGTATCATTTGGTTACAAGAGATACCAAATATACCTTATATTATTAAAAATGTCCTTGGAAATACCTTATGCTTTAACAGAGATCAATCTATGACAGCTTTGTGTAGGTGAAAAGAAATCCAAATAGTAAGCAGAAAGAAACTTTGTAAAATGGTGTTAATAAATAGTATGGGAAGATACTCATTGCTTAATAAAAATAAATGTATTCGTTATGTTACTGTAGGGATATCTGTTATTCTCTGGACTAAGTTTGCCCACATACCAAAAAAGACCAGTCTGTTCCTACAGAAATTTTAGTGGAGATACTTGGGAGCGTTGTTTGACAGCCAGCTGAACACAAGCCAGCAGTGTGCCCAGTTGGCCAAGAAGGCCAATGGCATCCTGGCCTTTATCAGGAACAGTGGCAGCAGGAGGAGGGAGGTGATCATTCCGCTGTACTCAGCTTTGGTGAGGCCGCATCTCGAATACTGTGTCCAGCTTTGGGCCCCTCTCTACAAGAAGGACTTTGAGATGCTGGAGAGGATCCAGAGGTGGGCTACCAAGCTAGGAAAAGATTTGGAACATGTCTTATATGAGGAATGGCTCATATGACAAATGAGGCTGTTTAGCCTGGAGAAAAGAAGACTCAGGGGAGACCTTAACACTCTCAACAACTACCTGAAAGGAAGTAGTAGCAACGTGGGAGTCTAGTAACAAGTTCTCCCTAGCAAGCAATAGAACAAGAAGAAATGGCCTTAAGTTGTGCCAGGGGAGGTTCAGGCTGGATATGAGGAGGAATGAAAGGGTTGACAGGCACTGGAACAGGTTGCCCAGGGAGGTGCTGGAGTCACTGTCCCTGGAGGTGTTTAAGAGACAGGTGGATGTTGCACTTAGAGAAATGGTCTAATGATTGATAGGACTGGGACAAAGGCTGGACTCAATAATCTTAAAGGTCTCTTCCAGCTAAAGGATTCTATGATTCTATCATTTATTTAGAATGAAGATGTAGGAAAAAAACCACCAAACCAACTAAAGTAAAATTCAAACCAACTCCCTTTTTCCTTTGAGATGCCAAAATTTGGAATATTGTCTTCACTCCTTTCAACTCTACTGTGAGATATAGAAGCAGATTAAGGCAAAAGTTGGAAAAAAATTCACGTCCCAAATTCTGACCAGACAGAACAGAAAGAAGTTTAAAACAGCAAAGACAAACCAACCTCAATAACCAATAACAAAGCTTAATTCACTGAGAAACTAAAACCAGATAAATTTATTTCCAGAAATTATTGTATATGCCTTTTAAAGAATGTTTAATATATTGAACCATAAGGACTATTACATTAAACCACAGCTGTGTCATAAGGAAATTATGAGGTCCTACTATTTAAGTAGAAAACCAAATGGATATTACTGAACCACAGAAAAAGTTGATGGTAATTTATGTTATAATCTCAGCTAAAGTTTAGTATTAGTACTAGTGACAGTACTGCTGTCTGTGATGCAGTTTTGCAGTTCTTGCAGTCCCTCTTCCTGCGTAAAAATGCAATGATGCAGGAAGACTTCAGAGTTCAATATCTGCTGAGTGCAACAGGCTGGCTACAACTTGCTTCTCCATTTGCAGGTGTCACTCACCACTCTAACGTGTTAAACAAACTATTGAATCAGCAGGTATAAAAAGAAAAGTAATAACTTATTTTTTCCACACTGAAATACCAAGGGAAATAAAAGGGTAGCTTAGAATCTATGACTGAAATTGGAATTTGCTGATGTTAGCCTACCTGAACACCCTTATTTTCCTAAAAAGTGTTGTGAGACTTTAAATGACCATAAGGAACTAGTGGATCAGTTCTCTCATCACTAAATTTTGCTAAAGATGGTAATAATCTACTATATATTAGAGTTACCACATTAATTGATGTACAGTGATTGTTTGGGGTTATTTCTAATTTGTTTCAGTGAGTAAAAATGGTTCATCAGAGCTGTTAGGGTTAAGAAGTACCTGCTACAAAATATATTTTAAATCAATTGAAACTACAATGAGAAGACATTCATACTGTGTTGCAAAGAAATTCCCTTGGAATTCCAACATTTGTTGCAAGCAAAATAACCCAAAAAAACCCCCCATGAATAAACCAAGCATGAATATGAAATGAAATAATGATGACATCTCACTTGCTTAACTTGAGATATTAAGAAGATGGTAAGAAAAAAACCATATGGATTTACACATATAAATAATAATTCATTTTCAAATAAAAAGCTAAAAAATAATAAGAATATGGCAATGAATTCAGATTCTTTCTTGGAGAGAGCAATGAATGAAACTATCTTCTGCTGTGTTGAAGTGAAGCAACGGCTTTAGAAATGTGCATAATTATAAAAACAAACAGGACATCTGCAAAAAAAGCTCTTATTTTAAATACTTATTATTTAAATCTATCTCAGAACCATTTTCAGAATACTTTGCATGAAGCCAAGCATATCAAGTGGTCGTGGTTTAAGCCCAGCCATCAATGAAGCACCATAGAACCCTCTTTTTCACCTCCAACACACATCCCCTACCTCCCATAGGATGGCAGCAACCCCAGCAAGATGTGAGGAGAAAAGAAAAACAAGGGCCTTTTCTCAACAAGGGCAGGGAGGACTCACTGCCAATTATGATTCAGGGCAAAACAAACTCGACTGTTCAACACGGGAATGAAAAGAACAGCTTCATCAACCAGAGACTGAACAGACAGAAAACAAAAACAGAGATGATGAGAAAAATAAAACTATTACTTTAAAATCTCCTTTCCCCATCTCTCTCCTTCTTCGGGGCTCAGCTCTCTGCTCTTGCTATCTCTGTCTCCTCCTCAGCAGTGCAGGAGGGCAGTAAATGGGGAATGTGGTCTGACCATCATAGATTATCTCAGACACTTCTTTCTTCTCAGAGAAGTCCTCACATTGTTCCCCTGATCCAAGAAGGGTCCCTCCCACAGGCTACAGTCCTTAAGGAACTATTCCGATGTGAGCCTTTCCCAAGGGCTGCAGTTCCTCACAAACTCCTCCCCGTGGGTCTCCCCTGTATCAGCAGAACTCCCCTCACATTCTGCTGCAACATTGCCTCCCACAGTCACAGCCTCTCTGGGCACAGCCATCCCCTCTGCTGTGGGCTCCTCCATGAACTGCTGGCAGATCTCAGCCCCACTGTTACCCTCCACAGGTTGCAGGGGGACAGTTGCCGTCTCACCATGGGATACAGGGGCGTCTCTGCTTCAGCACACCTCTTCCTCTCTCTCCTCACTGACCTTGGGGTCTGCATGGTCAATTCTCTGTCACCCCACTCCTTCCACCTCCTCCCAGAAAATAACAACCTTCCTCTTCTGGCTTCTTCTTCTTCAAAAGTGATGGCAGAGCTGCCCAATTGGCTCAGTCCAAGAGGTGGGTTTCACTTAGAGATGGGGAAAGTTTCAAGCAACTTCTTACAGGAGTCACCATTACAGCAGCTTCTCCATTACCTGAATCAGCTCCACACAAACCCATGACACACATTTACCAACATACTGAAAATTACCAAATTTCAGAACTTAATTAATACGGATATCTTAAAAATAAGATTCACTATAGTGCTACTTAATAATAAAGGTAGGTGTAGCAGATCTATCGCGTGATGGAATGTGCGATGGAAATGAATTGTGAGTCTGCAAACGTGATTAAAAAGAGTTTCTGTGAAATACCCCAGGCAACTCCCTGGAGTCTTGAAGCAATCAGGAGAATACTCTGGTCTATCCTTTTAATTTCAAATGTTTCTGTTCTGCAAAGAGAAGAATGTTTCACAAATTACTTTTTATTATTGAAACACTCTTTATCTAAAAAACTATCAACGAATTCAGTTAATATCTTTATGCAAGGCCACCTTACAGACATCTCTGACTGAATCAGGCAAGGAGGAATGAAGGTTGCCTGGTCCGTTACTTATCCAGACACAAGTGAAATAATAATGAGATAAACAGTGGAAAATGTTCCCATTCTTTCTTCTGTAAACACAGGCAGCAAAGAATAGGAATTTTAGTCTCTTTATTCTTTGAAGGAATAAAGGAATAAATGCTTGAGGTGGAGACAAGTGAGAGAAAGGATGCACAGTACTACCAAAGAGCAACAGGCAACTACTATCATAATGAGAATATCTAGACTGATCTTACCATGAAAAAAGAAAAATGAGAAAGAAACTAGCAGGAAATAAATACAGCCAAGTAACCCTCTTCATTAAAGTATCCTTATGCATCCATGACAGACCCTGGAGAAGTCTAAATTTCTGAGAGTGCTTTCCCCCTTGTGCTCATGCAAGACTCCCTGTTTTGTAGTGACAAAAAGTATTCCATGGCGGAAGTGGGTGCTGTTTAGAAGTTAGCCAAGAAGGAATAACAGTTTTATTGTAGATTTTCCTAAAATATTCACAGATGCTCAGCTAGAGAACACAGAAAATACTATGAAGGTGCCTGTGTTCCAAGCACTTCTAAAATTTGGTATATGAACTCAGAGAAACTGTTTTGGTTGCCCACAATAAAGACCCTTGCTTACATCTGAACACAATTGTTTTTAATGAGGTGACAAAAGGACACTTACTGCTACTTGTGTAGCAAAACCTAGTAAAACCTTGGACTCTTGGTTCAGTACAACCATCATTTTTGTTGGTATTTTTCTAATTTAGGTTGAGTGAGAGGCTTCTAGAGCTCTCTTCATTGCCAAGATGAACATTTCTTCTGTGCTAAGAAAGGATATCTATTGTATTAAACTCTAGGTGAAGGGCTGTAGATCTTCAATTATTAATGTGCCAGAAATCTTTCAGAGGCCTCCTTAAGAGTTAAGAAAAACAGTCGTCCAACAGAAAACCTTTCAAATAGAAGACTGCAAGTTTAATAGACTCACAGTGTTTGAACCAAATGTTGTTCCAGTGGATAAATTAGTCACCTCTATTCATTGAAGACTGAATACCTAAGCCATTATAGATTTAATTTAAACAAAAGAAAAAAAAAAGGAGAAAACTTTTTGAATAAATATTGAATGTAGAAATTTTAAGTCATTCTTGTATGATATTTTTCTTGAGAGTTTAAACTATGAGGCAATAATTCCTGTTTCATATCCTGTCTGTGCCCCTATAAATATCACCCAGGGTTCTTGCAGTGTCTGTAGCTAAGGCACACAGATGGATTATGCTGAGCTTATGTCTGCCAAAGGCCGCAGGTCTCCTCCCACAGAGTTGCTGCCAATCAGCCAGTCCCCAGCCTGTATCCTTAGCACCAGAGGCAGTGCTTCACTTGATCCGTTTTGAGATACATGGAGTTCCTTTTGGCTGGTTCCTCTAGCCTGTCTACATCCCTCTGGAAGGCTGTCTTGCCCTTGAGTGTGCCTATTGGTGCCTCCACACACACTTTGGTGTCACCTCCAAACTTTATTAGAGTGCTCTCCATCACCTGCTCCAGGCCATTGACAGAGATGCTAAACCAAACAGGCCCTAGACAGACCCTTGCAATAGATGCTAGCCAGAGGCCTCCAGGTAGAGTAGGAACAATTAACAACTACTCTCTGAGTCTGACCATTCAAGCCATCATTTAGTCAGCTAGTTCTCTACACACCCAGAACAAAGTCTCAACTTGGATACAAGAATATTTGGGAAACAGGTTGCCTTTCAGCTATTCATGTGTGGAGACCACGTCTTGCTATTTACCTTAACTTTAGCAAGGCTTTCAATGCTATTTCATGCTTTGGGGCTTAGGGAACTTTGGATTTAGCTAGTAAGAAATTCAACTTTATTTAAACAATGCTCCTTAACCTGTTTGAAAATACAACTTCAAAGCAGGCTGTATTTATTTCAGTGTCACCACAGCTTAAGAGCAAAGATCTTATCAGAGATATCAAAATCCTTATTTAATATGTAACAGTAAGAACATTGTTTGTAGCAGCTACTAACTTTTCTAAAATGTATTGTTCTCAAACACTCAAAGTTTAGTGACTTTAAAACTTTAAATGACAAAGCCTGATTTCCTCTCCTTTTGTCTATGCATTGTGACACAATTTTTAAGACTGTACCACAGATTTCCCCCCCCTCCCCATAGGTAGCTTCCCTACTTCATTTAGAAGGCTTATGTTGGTCGCAACTATCTGATACTTCACACAGATCAATATGTGGCCTTAAATCTGCTTGCCATTCAAAATATGTTGGAATAAATCTCCGTATGTCTTTCTCTGTGATGTTTATTGTAGCAATTAAATATAAGTGCTTTCTGAATACAAATAAATTCATTTTCTTATGACTCCAGTCAGAAATCTCGTTTAACAAACAGAAAACTGAAAGATTAAGGCCAAAAAGCAGCCTTTCATTCAAAGCACCCAATCTGAGATGCTTACACGGAGCTTCTCGGGGCAGATAGCACAACATAGCTTTTTATATGTATTTATTGCCTTTAGCTTCTGTTTGAAGAGTTCTGTTTTTTTTGTATGCTAGATTGGAAGATCTTAAGCATGACATATAAAGAAAAAAGGGTGCTCAAGACATTTTGTTTTAAATCACTGGTTCTGCCTAATGTATAATCTACACCACACAGGTTAAACCAGAGGGTTTATAAGGTAATTTCCATTTACCTGTTCACTGATACTTTTATTTTCTTTTCTCCTCTCATTTTTAACCTCATTCAACATATATCTTTCATATTAAAAACATGGAAATCAAGGAACACCTAAATATTGTCAATTTGTGTAGTAGTATCAGCTATGAACTGTCTTGATTCTGTCTGGTTCTCTTGTGCTACAGGGCCTTATCACATTTTTCTCACAAACTCTTCTTTCTCTTTTTATTGTTTCCACTGGTTCATGCTGATGTTTTCATCCAGGTAGTTTGTGTCATTCACCACTCATCTCACAGTTGATCCCCACATATTTTTCACTCCCATTCTCTTTTTCAGTTACAGTTGTGAACTGCTTTAAAACCTCCATGGACAGTTATAGTGCCTCCTTTCCTTTTTCATGAGCCTCCAGACAACATCATTTATTTTCATCTCCTCAAGCTTTTTACTGCAATGTGACTCAATTTTCTCTGCATTCTTCCAAGATTGATCTTTTTTGTTCATTTGGCTTAGCAGTGGTGCATTCAGCTACAGGAAATCGTTTTCCTGGGAACACTGAAAGCCTCCGTCACAGCAGACAAACAAAACCAGGAGAGAGGTGCTAAGGAGAACAGATGTGTCTGTTGAAAGGAGTACTCCCGGTTCTACTTAAGATTTATCTTCTCCACCTCCTAAAGGGAATATTATGCTCCTGAAGGAAGAAGGTGATCCAAGAAATAACAGACAGTAGACCACAAGAAGACCACAGTATTTGTCAAATGATCAAGGCAGGACAAGTCAATTATGATTTAGAAATGCTTTCTTATCTGTAATAGTTTTACAGGAGAATTGGACTATACTGACAAGATTTACCTGAGAGATAAATTTCTCCTGTAAGGTCAGTCTTAGTTCTGGAGAAATGTCTGTATGACTATATTAGTGTGAGGTTATGTTGATCTTGACCCTGAGGAGACATGACATTGTCAAACCTTCCTTTGTGTTTTATGTTTTGAGGAGATTTATTTAGAAGATGTGAGTCAACTTAAATATTTCACATGATGACATACTGATAGCAACATATGCCACTGTGACCTCAGAGCTTGTTTATTAAGATTTCTTTTCCACTGAAATATTAGCAAGATTCGTAACACCGCTTGCAGCTTATTCAGGATAAAGTATCATGATTGCCTGTGATCTTGAAACACTGTGATAATATCCTCCCCAACCTTGAAACAAGTAGTTTTATGAACATTAGAACTAATGCATGAAATTGATGTCTTGATAATTGACTTTAGTGCCTGAGTTGCAAGTCCTGATTGGAGCTTTTCCCACTGCTGAGGTGAGCAGAAACACTGACTAACAGATATTAAAAATATTTAGAAAATTGTTCTAAATTTCCCTTTTTGAATCTCTGGCTATATCAGCTGCATTGTCTCTCTACTTAATTTCCTCCAGGATTCACCTATCTGAAAGTTCTTTAAAGATCTGATGAGTTGCTGCACTTGGTTTGAGAGCAACACAGTGACACTCATTTATGAAACATTATAATGCTTCCTGAATGCTTATGCTTCTAATTTCTTTTCTCCTAGTTTGAATTCATAACATCATTATTTTATAAACAAAAGAAATCAAAGAATCCTACCTCCTAACAATTAATTTTAGATTTTTATTTGTTTGTTCTTTTACTTCTTTGCTTATTCTATGGGCTCTCTGTACTGGGTCTGATTGGTATACAAGCACCTTTCTTCAAAGCAGCCTATGTGGCCCTGAGTTAGGTTTGTGAGTAAAACAATATAGATAAAAAGCCTGCATCTTAGTTAATTGATGAACAGTGCTCACACACCAGCAAGGCCTGCTTTGTTTCCCACTCTGGCCACCAGTGACAAGGCTGAGGGCTGGCAAGAGTTGAGAATGGGACACAGGTGGGACTGTGGACTTAAATTGACCAAAAGTATCTACCATACCATAACACATCACGCTCACTAGTAATACTTGTGGGGAAGTTTCTCCGAGGTAGCCATTGCTCAGAGACTGGCTGGGCATTGATCTGCTGACAACAGGTAGTGTCATTACCTGTGTATCACTTTTGGGATTTTTGGTTTGTTATTTTTCATTCACTTACTAAACTGTCTTTATCTCTACCCAAAAATCTTTCTTGGAAGTGCCCTTCTGATTCTTTTTCACATCCTGCTGGGAGCAGACAGTGAGCAAGTGACTGGTGGATGCTCAGCTGCTAGCAAGGTGCAATCCCCTACATTGGGACTGAAGAAGTTCTGCTCCTCTAAGATGACATGTGTATGAAAAAAGGACAATGTTATCATTCCATATCCAAGTATTTTTATGATGCAGCCAGCTTGACTCGTTCTGGATAATTTTGACTGTTGCTTCATTTTTCAGATATAGTATCATTTTTCTTCCATAGTCTTAGAGAATATTTTTTGTGTTTCTTAAAGTGTCTATGTATTAGTTTCAGTCACTTATGTAGACAGAAAAAAAAGGACTCTTGATCCCCCAACTAACATAGTAATTCTTGCAAATAAGGGTTATGTTTCAGTATCTTGTATGCATTTTGAATGGTATTCAAACTATACAGAAAATTAGTCAATGTCCAAATTTTCAGTATTATATTCTTTCAACTTCTGCAGAATGGAATTAAACTTTAAGATAAAACTAAACTTGAAGCCAGACACGTTTTATAGTTTTATGGTGATTTGAAATGGAAATGAGAATTATTTATTTTCTAGCTTGGAAAGGGTGTCTCACAAGGACACGTGCATTTATAAGTGTTCTTAACTTTAGAGGCTTGAAATGTCAGGAAAGTAATGATTCTCATAAGCTTTCTACTTGTGGAGAAAATAAGCCTTATGATACCTATTGACATAGGATCCATCTGTCAGGCAGGGTTGAAGTTGGGTAAGAACAATTCACCACATCTAAGTCTTAATCATTCTTTTCATTTGGATTCAAATTTTCCTCTGAATTTTCACATCCCTGACCAAACTGATATGACTGAAATTTAATGATAGGTCAAATTATAGAGCTTTCAAAGTGAGGTTTAAAGAAACCTCATGAAGCAGTCAAAACACTTTTAGAATATTTTCCAAGGCTGTTGATTACACAAAAGGTGACAGATCCATCTAATACATTTTCACATCGACCAAATTTTGTAAGACAATTTGACGTTTGCTTCAGCAATAAGAAGCTGAAGTCTCTTTTACAAATGGCATATCCATTTGATCTAAATGCAGACCAGTTTATTCCTCTGTAAATGCAATATCCAAATAAAATATACATGTCTTCACACTATATTCATCCCTGTTTAAATTTTGGTCTACTTTAATGCTCGTTGACATAGTTTTTGGCAATTTACTGAATCATCCTATCTACTTAGCACCATAGTCTAGAGATGTTCTATAGGAAGAGGAATTTTCTTCCAACTCTTACTTTAACAACTTCAGACGTGAAACAGTAAGTTAGATTATTTATTGTGAAAATATGTAGTTTTATGAATTAAATAATAACTACCACAAAGCCAAACTAGAATTTAAATGACTGTAGGGTGTTTATGTGGTTAGGTTTTGGTAGCAGGGGAGCTACAGAGCTGGCTTCTGTGAAAAGTTGCTAGAAGATTCTAGCTGATAGGGCCAGTGCTAGTCAGTTCTAAGATGGACCCACTGCTGACCAAGGCCAAGTCAATTAGCAATGGAGGTAATACCTCTGTGATTAACATGTTTGAGAAGGGGAAAAAGTTACTGCACAGTTTTTTAAACAGCAGAAGAAGAGGAGAGTGGGAATGTGAGATCATTTCCACAGACACCAAGGTCAGTGAGGAAGGAGGGAGAGCACACAGAGGCCCAGAGCAGAGATTCCCCTGCCATGGAGGCCACAGGGCAACAAAGATCCACCTGCAGCCTGAGAGGACTCCACACCTGAGTGGGTGGATGTCTGGAGGAGGCTGGGACCCTATGGGAAGTCCATGCTGGAGCAAGTTCCTGGCAGGACTCATGGAGAGATGAACTCACACTAGACCAGGTTTTCAGGACTTGTGAACGCATAGGAGACCCACACTAGAGCAGTTCATGAAGAACTATGTCACATGGAGGGACCTCACACTGTACCAGGAGAAGTGCAAAGAGTCATCTTCCTGAGAGGAAGCAGCAACAAAGACCATCTGTGATGAACTCATCATAACCTTCATTCTCCGTCCCTGTGTGCCTCTCAGGGGAAGGAGGTAGAAATCCAGAAAGAAGGGAGGGGTGGGGCAAGGCATTTTAAGATTCAATGTTTATTTCTCATTTTCTTAGTCAGTTTTGATTGTAAATAAATCAAAGTAATTATCCCCAAGTTGAGTCTGTTTTGCTCATGACGGTAATTGCTGAGTGATGTCCTTGTCCTTATCCGAAAATGGACTGACAAAGATTTCATCAGAAATGTTAATCAAATAAAGCCTAAAGTTTTGGGACCTTTTACCTTCTCCATGTAGAAGGGAATCTTGTTAGCCTCTCCCCACTTGGAGAAAAGCCTTGACCTGTTAGGGCTGTTCTTAAGTTCTTATTCTGGGAACTAAATCCCTGAGGTATGGGCTTACTAGTAAGTTTGCTACCATAAATGTCCACCAAAGGTATTAATGAGTATAATGCTGGGCTTTTTTTGTAGAGAGAAAAAAAAAAAAATCTTTGATTCCTGTTGAGAGTCTATAATTGCTTAAGTTACAGCAATGTCATAGTTCTGAACCAGCATCAAAGGAGGCAGTTCTGCACCAGTATAAAGTAATTAAAAACTTGTGAACCACAAAACTTGCATTTAAGTTATAAAACAATAAGTAGGAGATGAATAAGGCAAAAATTAGGGATATGTGTTCCCCTGACAAGCAGTGATTTTGAAACATTAACAGCCTAAATACTGTCAAATTTCTTGTAGAATTTTTTGACAAATGAAAAAAAACACAAGGCTTTGACAAGTAACAATGTAATATCTGGACTCTGTACTTCTCTTAAGTGGGAGGATAATCATTATAAAGGATTCTGAAGTTGTTTATTTCAATATTTAGCCAAATAAGAGTGGGGGCTAATGTTTCATCTTATCAGGGGTTCCAGATAACTTTTTGGTGGAGAACAAAGAATGATAATCAAAGTGAGAAATCGTAACTGATGGCCTTATAAGCAGTGCCTTTTTAGACAAGATACAGAAAGATAAGCCAGTAATAGGATTGTCTCCACCAAAGAGGCATTTAGGGCCTTGGTATCAGGGAATATAAATAAACTTTGTAGCAGGATTTTATATGAATCCCACCAAAAAGACTTATTATTTCCTGGTTTATCAAGGGTAGACAGTGTGATGTTATAGTAGCTCAGACATGAGTTTAGCTTTGTGGGCAGCCATGGAAGAAGTTGTCTTTCTTAGAGACATTATACAGAAAAAAACTAAAGGATTTAATACCTATTAAGCTTCTGAATTAATGAAGATACTGAGGCATGAATACTCTTGTAGACAAGAACAGTTCATGGAAACCTTCTGGTTAAATAAGAATATGAGAAGAAAAGCACTGCAATAAACTATGTATCTATTGACTTTAATGGTGGAAGAGTAAATAGAGATAAGACCACTATTGGAAAAGCAAAATGGTCACTGAATGACTTTTTGAGAGAAGAATACATGCTTTTAACATGAAGAAAAAAAGAGATAGAAAAGAACTAACAATTAAGATTTAGAGAGAAAGCCAAAATTGTCATGAAAGAGATCAAGGGAAGAAAGAGCATGCAGTGAAAGGAGAAAATGAAGGAAATAGAGGGAAGGACAGATAAGTAGAAGATTGTTGGATTAATCAGGCTGTGTGAGCACTGCAGTAAGGCAAAAAAAAAAAAAAGTAGTGGGGGGGGACGTGTAAGTGGGTGACTCTATAGATGAACTAGCATTTTTCCAGTGAAAACCTTTCCCAAAACTCTTTCCAATTCATTCTATACAAATATGCAATGTTAAAAACCCTATTCAGTTAGTGAAATCTTAAGAAATGTTCTGACTCATGACCTTTGAAATTGTGTGACGGGCAATGCTGCCCATTAAAATCACTTCCCACAGTACCAAAACATTCCTTTTGATGATCCTGTCTGCATAGCTGACCAAACCCTTACTTTTAAAGATAATTTTAATAGTGTAGCATTACTGTTGAAGAGAAATGAAAATGCTGGAGGGCAAAGTCCAGGTACAATGAGACTTTAATTAGTCAGGTTCCTAGCCAAGGCTTACTTCAGCTTTCACTGAAATCAAGAGAAAGCCTGCTACTCATTATAGTGGAATTGGATCAAAGGTGCATGACAAGATGAAGACTCTGTGAGAGTTCTTTAGTCCTCCTCTCTTTTTAATACAGAGGTCAAAATCCATAATTTTTCGTTAAAGGATATATTCAGGTTTGGACTTATTTTCATACACTTTATAAAGCTAAAACTAAAATGCAAAATGGTTTGGTTCCTTTCCCCTGCTTCATGAGCTTTTTCCTTCTTGTTTTTCAAATAGACTAGAAAGGGCAGAAGGAAAAAAAATCAGAAGAGTCTTCAGCAAAATACTCAAACACCTTTTTTAAAGAACATTTCCCTCTCCCTTTTACATTTCTCTCCCTCCAGGAAACATTTTTCTAGTCATTGCCTTCTAGGAAATTGGTTTAAATTGTTGCAGTACTTTCTCTGCATGTGAAGAGCATGGGATGCTGTGACCTGCCTGCCCTCTTGAATGGGTTAAGGAAAAGGAAAATCCTCTCTTCTCTGCCTATTACTATTTCCTCAAACAGCCTGCTTCTGCAGGTAATTGGAGAGAAATGAGAGCAATCTTCTCAATAAGCCAGTGTTAATCAGAAAATTAACAGTTACTTGGCAATGTCAGAACTGATGGCCAGAAAAATTGTCATTTAGTCAGATAAACTCCCTATTCAGCTGTACTGATCTCACAAGCTCACAATCCAGTCATACATATCAAGGAACAGTTGATTTAAATACAGCTAAAGAGAGCTGAAATTTTAATTAAACAATTGGTATGTGTGAAAAAAACCACAGCTGTGTTGCAAGTCCTACACATATCTCTAATGAATCATTTATCAAGCAAAATATCTAGTATTTGTCAAATAAAACTTATCTTTCATTAATACAAATTCTCTGTTTTTTCAAAATTAAGTCAGACAGAAAATATTTTTCTACTTTGTAATAAATGTGTTTCAAATTTAAAAAGTCAACTTCAAGTCTCCATTTAAAATTTTCTTTGGCTTATTGCAATGAAACAAAAAAGGAAATATTCTGTTTTCATTTTTTAAATGTTCTGTTTCGGATCAACAGTTTAATCATGATTTTGGTTTTAGCTAAACTTCAGATCACGCTCAAAAGGAAAAATAACGTCAAACCTAAAAAATATCTTTGAAATCATTACAATTTGGGAAATTTTTAACAATTTGGGTAAATTGCAAAAAATTATGCTTCTTTAAAACGGGAAATCCATTTACATCATCCCTTTTATTTATAAAATTCAGCTTCCACAGTCATCATTTTGTCAAAAAATAAATCGAACTCTAGGTTTGACTAAGTTTAAGAACCACAAGTTTGTCAGTTCATCAGTTATATCTGTACAGCATTTCAGCTTTCACTGAATATTCCAAAATACATTTAACATATTCCTTGCACTTATTCCAATAAAACCAATATTGTACTTATCAACTTGAAGAGAATCTTCTGAAAGCTCCACTGCCAGGAAGTGATGAAGTAAGAATGGCCAGGTTTTGGTACTATGGGGAGCTATAGGGGTAGATTCTTTAAATAAAGAGCTGCTAGATGCTTCCCCTGTATCTGATAGGGCCAATGATAGTTAATTCTAAGGTGGACCTGCAGCTGATCAAGGCCAAGCCATAGAGTCATCTTAAAGGGAAATACTCTCTGGGAATTACATAATCATTAGAAATATGAGGCATAGGTAACCTTTAACACACATGGAAGTGACCATCTTTACAGAAATCCAGGAGGGATTTAGATGACAACATTTGTTAATGGTTTACTAAATAGTCCAAAGAGAATGCAAAGGAACTTGCAGTGCCTTTTAGCACTAGCTTATAAAAACAAATTAAAACTAAGTAACAACAGAGCAAACACTAGCACCACATTTCCAACTTTGTCACATGTACAAAAAGAATATTCTGATGAGACATCAATCAGTGTGAAAGCATCCATCACTGGAGAAGCAAGCTAAATAAGTGGAGAATTTTTTTCAAGTTGGTAAATATTTTTTGAATATACAGTTTGGGGTTTTTTCCCAATTTTATAGTCACAAGACAAAAAAAACATGTGTGTGCAAAAAACATACTTCACACAATTCCACCTTCCTAAATTATTCACTTCTTGTATAGCCATGATATAAGGAGTAAAAAAATATATAGATGTGAAACCTTCAAGGAAGTTCAAACTAAGACCTGTCAGTAAGATCAATCAAAATAAGACCCTCCAGAGTTCACCTGACACTGAAACAAGCTTCTCAGTCAGAAATTGAGCCACAGTAAAAGCAATAATTGGTGAAATAATAGCCTGAGAATCAAATTAAAAATGTTATGATTCCTCTGGAATTATATATATCTATTTTTTTTCTTTATTTTTGAATGAGTAAAAGAGGCTTTTGAGAACCTGAGGACTGCTTGATATTATTGCTTACTAATTCTTTTTTCCTTCTTTTTTCAGGTTCTGTGACACCAATTAAACAAATTTAATTAAAAAGAAAAAAGAGCATCAGATATATCCTTAGATTATTCCTTTTCCTTAACCCATGGTGATTGAGATTTGTGTAATATCACCTTGCAATGAGTTTTTTCTCATGGCTTTTGCTTCATGTAAGAAGGGCCTCTGGGCTCCTGATTGGATTAATGTAGGTTTATTTTAAAATATAGAAATAAGGACATGAATAGTGAAGGTGTCTGTGGCCAAAAGCAATTCATATGTGGATTGCTGGAAATTGTCAAAATAGGCTATTTAAACTGAAGTTTCTTTCTTATTCTTTAACTAAGAACCTAAAGCTTCACTGTCCTTGAAAGCCAAAGATGCTAGAAGAAAATTCATTTGGAAAATAAGGTAGTTCATTTGCTAGAGTCACTTCTTGTAGCTCAGAAAATAGAAAAAACTCACAAAACTATAATATATGGGGAGATCCAAGATCTGTAAGATGAATTAAGCATAATTACAGAACACAGGCATCTCAAAAAGCCAAAAAATCCTTCACTTCCCTCCACCAGGCTTTCTAATGGCTACATAATTTTTCTACAGCTCACAGTAACTTTTCAAAGCAAAAACCCACACTTTATTTCACTAAATTATTTTCAGATGAGAATGAAATATAATGTGAAGTATGATCAGATCTTACTGTATCCCTGCATATCTTGTGGAAGCACTGTATGGTTACATTACAAGGCTCAACTATTGTAAGGATAAGACAAATTTACATAGTTTTCATATGAGTAAATATGTCAAAGTAAACTCCTGTCTCCCTCAAGACTTTAAATTGCTCTAGTAACTTAGATTAAAAGAAAAAAATCGCTTTGTTTCCACTGATTTTTTTGGTGTAACTTGATTCCTTCAGAATAAAAAAGAATCATAACAATTTATATTAGTGATGTAAAAGTTAGACATATTCTGAGGGGAAAGCTTCATAGAATCATAGAATGGTAGAGGTTGGAAGGGACCTTTAGGGATCATCTAGTCCAATCCCCCTGCAGAAGCAGGGTCACCTAGATCAGGTCGCATAGGAACATGTCCAGGCGGGTCTTGAAGACCTCCAAGGAAGGAGACTCCACAACCCCTCTGGGCAGCCTGTGCCAGGGCTCCCTCACCCTCACAGTGAAATAGTTTTTTCTTATATTTAAATGGAACTTTTTGTGTTCCAGCTTCATCCCATTACCCCTTGTCCTGTTGCTAGCTACTATAGAAAAAAGGGATGTCCCAACCTCCTGACACCCACCCTTTAGATATTTATAAATGTTAATAAGATCTCCCCTCAGTCTCCTCTTCTCCAGACTAAACAGCCCCAGTTCCCGCAGCCTTTCCTCGTATGAAAGATGTTCCAGTCCCCTGATCATCTTGGTGGCCCTGCGCTGGACTCTCTCCAGAAGTTCTTTGTCTCTCTTGAGCTGAGGAGCCCAGAACTCGACACAGCACTCCAGATGAGGCCTCACCAGGGCAGAGTAGAGCGGGAGAAGAATCTCCATTGACCTGCTGGCTACACTCTTCTTGGCTTCAGTACTGTCTTAAAAAGAAGGAACTATTCCTGGGCCATCTGTTTCTTGACTTATATTGTGCTTCCAGTCTATATTTATTTCATTCACTCAAAAAAAATTTAGTGACATTTACTGCCACCCATGCAATCATAACCCTAAGTTAAGCACTACACTTATGCTCAAATGATGTCTGAAAAGAGCAGAAGATGCTACTGTAAAACATATTCAGTGATGAGATGTTGCTTTACAAATAGAAGGTCAAGTGGCTGTCCCTTAGCCACTTTTGAATTTGAAGAGAATTCAATCAGAAGAAAAAATGGGAAGGACAAGAGAAAAGTAGATAAAGATAGGAAAAAATACAATGAAACCTAGGATTATAAAGGACTGTGGTAGTTTGAGCCTGGCTGGATGCCAGGTGCCCACCACACCGCTTTACCCCCCACCTCCTCAGCAAGCCAGGGAAGGGGAGAAAATAAGATGGGAATCTTGTGGGTTGAGATAAAAGCAGTTTAATAAATAAGCAGCAAAGCCGCGCGCGCGGGAAGCAAAGCAGAAGCAGATAAGCTGTTACTCTCTACTTCCCATCAGCAGCGATGTCCGGCCACCTCCCGAGAAGCAGGGCTTCAGTACGCGTAGCGGTTGCTTTGGGAAGGCCAGAAATGAATCTCGCCTCCCCTTCCTGCTCCTTTCCCCCAGTTTATATTCCTGAGCTGACGTCATATGGTATGGAATATCTCCTTGGTCAGCCTGGGTCAGCTGTCCTGGCCATAGTCCCTCCCAAGATCATGCCCACTCACAGCTATTGGTGAAGGTGGGGGAAGGAATGCTGGAGGGACAGCCCCGATGTTGTGCAAGCGGTAGTCATAATATTGATATCAACAGTAAGCACAGCACTGCAGGAGCTGCTGTGGAAAATCACTACCGTCCCAGACCCACTACAAGGACCAAGTCCAATTTCTATGCAAGCAAAGATTTTTTTTTTTTTTCTAGTATATATAAAATAATTTTGCAAACGAGAGTAGTTTTTTAAGACCCTTTTGTCAAGTGATAGTAAAGTCTTAAACCGTGGCAGTGCAGATAGTAATAATAACGCCCCATACTTACTTGAATAAATAGGATTCTTTCTCTAATCATCCTGACCTGAGACAACTAATAGCTATAAACCCTTCTAATTACTTCCTAGAATAGGATTACTTTCACCTGGCTGAGTAGACTGACATTTTAAATTCCTTTTCAAAATATAACAGGATGTGTTCTGTTCAATGCTGCATTTCTAATGTCCCACTGTCTGGCAGAAGCGTATTGTGAATTTCATTCAAAATACCAAGGCAGGTGTTTAAATAGATATCCCAGGCCCCAAAGAAAACACAATAAAAGCCAGAATTTAACTTTCAATGAGGAAGGAAAGGCGAGGAAACATGTCAACTTTTGTGCAATCCCTAAGAATCAAAATAACACAGAAGCTGTTTAGACTTGCATCAGATTCATCTACCTGGTGTCAAACCTTGTCACAAAGTATTTTTATTTCTTCTGAGTCACATTTTGCATGAAAAATAGCACTCTGCAGGGATTGGCTCTGCTCAATGAACATGCTCAAATTCAAATCCTGATGTTATTAGAACGGTAGCAGTTAAAGTCAGGAGAAAATATAAGGACCAGACTTGGTGACATACGCAACAGTTATTTACAGTTGGATACGATGTAGGTGAGAAACACAGAAAACATTTCAAATGATAGTAATTGAAAATGCCCTTGAAACTTAGAATTTCGTCTGGTTAGTTAAATATATAAGGATAATGACTTTCCCCAACAAGTTGTTTTTGAAAAATTAATAGATCTTATTCTAGAATTTGGAAGATAAAGTAGAGAAAAAGCCTTCAAGGATATCAGTTTGGCAAGGATATATGTGACTAACTTCATACAGGTGAGTCATCTCACAAAGTCAGAGGAACAACTTAACAGCCTAACATTTGAGACTTTAAAAAGTTAGTCATATGTAATTTAGCCAACTTGCCTTCTGTAGTTCCTCATACAAAATTTATTTCAATTCTTTTCTGGAGGAGCTTCTGTAGAAACTCCATTTTCTTTGAGTGAAACTCATTGGCTACACAAGATTGATTCTAGAGAAAAAAACAGAAAGGAAAAATTATTTAAGAAAAAATTTAATCAGATGAGAATAGACTATACTGAATCCCTTCCCAAGCCAGAGAACAAGTCCAGTGGTGATTTACATCTTCAAAGACAGTTAAAACAAATTGAAAGCACTGATCAGTAATATGGGATTGAAGTCAGAAAAAAAAAAAAGACCAAACCAGAAAAACTTTAAAAACTGGCATTTAATATAGAAGAAAGAAGTGAAAGCTTGACTCCACAGAAGTGATTGTGTGCTTTGTCATGAGCTGCAATGAATGCAGGATCTCGGTCAGGAAGTTTGAATGTCCTTCAGAAGAACTGACTTTTTTAGAACTAACTGTGATCTTAAAAAAAAATGAAACTCATTATTACACAAAAATGTATAATCAAGGCCATTAACCATTAACCTTTTTTAAAAAAAATTAAACAGCAGGAAATACAATTAGGAGTAATTAAAATTTTTTTTTAGAGTCTTTTCATGAGCTATTCATTACCATTTTTCCTCTCTAGCATCACGGCAAAAGAGAGGTTTAACAGTTTTGGAGTGTTGACTTGCATATTTTCACATCAATTTGTATTTCTTTTAAACTATATCTTAACACTACATTTTCTGAATGTGTAGTGCTTGATTTTCTAATAATTGTATTGCTAGAATCAGAGAATCATTTTGGTTGGAAAAGACCTTTAAGATCATCTAGTCCACATACTAACCTAACACTGCCAAGCCCATCGCTAAATTAAACTGTATCCCTCAGCAAATCATCTATGCATCTTTTAAATATCTCCAGTTATGGTGTCTCCACCACGTCCCTAGGCAGCCTGTGTCAGTGCTTAATAACCTTCTCAGTGAAAAAGTTCTTCCTAATATCCAATCTAAAGCTCCCTTGGCACAACTTGAGCCCATTTCCTATTGTCCTATAATTCATTATTGGAGAGAACAGACCAATCTCCATCTCACTACAACCTCCCTTCTGGTAGGTGTAGAGAGTGATTATGTCTCCTCTCAGCCTCCTCTTCTCCAGGCTAAATAACCCCAGCTCCCTCTGCCACTCTTCATAATTGTTTCATCTCTGGAAGTCTAAATACATACTTCTAACATTTCCAAATTTAAGAACCTCACATAAAGGATTTGAATCACAGACAAACAGAAGTCAAAGAAATTCTGGAAGAAAAAATTGGTTTAAAATGTTTATGAAGATTTAAGGATTTGTGTTACAAAATGTCAAGTTAAACTGAATATCAAAAAAGGTCTTGCTGGGTTTGTATCTTGGTTTGTCTACATTACCTGGATTTTATTTTTTAAACTCAGAATAATGGAAAACAATGAAAGTGTATTGACCAAAAATAAAATGCATTTACAGCTAATTCAGATCTCCAAGTGTAAGACTGAAAAATCTAATACATGCTACTCTCAAAGCAGTATTTTTTCAAACATTAGAGACTGCACTATATGGCTTGTATAAGTTGATTTATATTGCGACCACGGGTAGCAGGGAACACTTCCATTTGTTTATCTAAAATCTGGGATATTACATGTAATTTAGACAGAGATAGTCTCTCCTACAGAGACTTTCAGTTCTGCAAATTCAACAATATCATCCTAGTTATGAGCAATTGTATCATGAATTATATGGAGTTTTCCATCAGCTGATTTCCAGATTGATTATAGGGAAGTTGGGCTAATGAAATGGTTGCTGAAGGCAGTGTCACAGATGCTGGGAGAGAAGCAAAAGAGAAAAAAAAATAGTTTGTTAGTGAGATGGGAACATACATGTCTCCTGGATCACAGATAATTGGATTAATCAGAGCTCTATTGCCAGCAGAGTCTCATATTCCTTTCTCGATTCATCTGTCAAAGACACTGGTAAACAGTAGATCATGTCAATGTCACACCAGAGGGAAGGACAGGATCAGTGCTGTCATGGGTTTGTGTGGAGCTGTTTTTGCTTAGTAACAGGGGTAGGGGGTCCCAGTGCTGGTGCAGTGCAGTGCTGGTCCCAGTACGTTGTTCTCAATGTCCCCCAACTCTGAGTTGGACTCACCTCCAGCCTGACTGGGCCAATCTGGTGCCTCTGCGATCATTATTTAAGAAGGGAAATCTGAGCTTGGAGGTGATGATGAGGACCTCACAGTCACAGAAGGAGAAAGGAAGGAGGAGTGATAGACCAAAGACCCCTCTGCAACCCACAGCAAAAATGCAGCTGTTCTCCTGCCACTCATGGAGGGCCATGGCAGGAGTGAGAGCCACCAGCAGCTCCGTGTGAGTGCACCCAGACAGGCAGGAGCCTGTGTGAGGAGGCGGCCATGGCGCAGGCCGTGCTGGAGAGCCTGCGGGCCGCAGAGCAGACCCACAAGAGAGGCAGAGAGGAGCTGCAGCCCTTGGGATAAATGCACGTTGGAGCAGCCTGTGCAGGGCTGTCATATGTGTGAGAGACCCTGTGCTGGAGTAGAGAGGACCAGTGAGGAGTCTACCTGCCCTGAGGTGAGACGAGGGGCAGGACTCATCAGGACAAGACTGACTGAAACCCCCACTCCCTGCATCCCTGAGCTGTTCAGGGGAGAGACATTAGGAGGTAAAGACATCAGGATCAGGGCTCTGAGCCTGGGAAGATGGGAGGGGTGGGGAGAAGGGGATATTAAAGGACTGATTGTGCTCTTCATCGTACCACTCTGTGTTGTTTTGTTTGTTATGTTTTGAGGTCTTATGGTTTTGGTTGGTGTTGGAATAAATTAACTTCTGTTTTCTTCCCCAAGGTGAGTAGTCTTGTCTGTTTTGCCTGGCACCATAAGTGGCAATTGAGCCCTCCCTGTCCTTAGGGCACTCCAAAGGCGCTTGGTACTTATGGCTGATGGTGGACCTTTGTTCCCAGATGGACATAAACCATGAGAAGTGAGAAGGCACCATGGAATTTGGTACCATTTTAGAGAATCTAACAACTCTTTAAATAAGATGTTTATGTATTTGAGCAGAGGTGAATTATTGAATTGTTTAGCTAACCTAATCAAAACTTTCAAACATTCTGAAGGTGAATACTTCATACAATATTTCTCTGCTCCTTCTGTTTGTGATCTTGCCGACCTGTTTGGTTGCCTTCCTTATTTATACAGCTTTGACATACTTGAGGGATGTTCTCACCTTAAGCAGCCTGAAAGTCAAACCTTGTAGTATGCATCACAACATGGTACCTTCAGACACATCCCCAGAATGTTGTTTGAAACATGCCATCTAATTTCCTGAAGTACTAGAAGACTGAAAAGAAAAAAACACACAGAAAGACAAACAAGCAACCACTCCATATACACGTTCCAATGCTTCTAATTTTTCTCACTGAGAGATCTGAAAGTATATGTGCTTGCTCACCACATACAACACTGCTCAGTCTTTCACTAGCATGTATTATTTCGTCTTTTGAAGTTCATGCTGCGTTAAAAGGCTTTGTTTGTAAAAAGGCAAAAATCCATAATATTCATATGTGAGAACACAGTTTTATTATTCTCTTGAACAAGTAATTAGATGGAAAGTAATGATAATGACACACTGACAACACCAGTGTGTATAAAAAGGAGAATGAGCTAATCTTTCAGTGGCAAAGAAAACCTGATATTGTATTGCCTTATCCAATAGGCTTAAATAATAACACTATCATGACGTGAGGTTTACGTTCCATTTTAAACATCTACCTTGCTTAAACTATATACTTATTCATTTTCCATGTTACTTTGCAAAATATTCTGTAACATTCTACTAAACATAAGCCTTAAAGAGTTGGAAGGATATCTTAATTTTTAGTCTGAAGCTGTACAAACTTGATCATATCAGTACAGGTGTCAGGAAACAATTTTCCTGTCCTTCAAGAATTTTTGACATATAAAAATTTTTCTTATCTAAAATGAGGCCAGAAAAAGAAAAAAATCCCCCCCAAATGAAATCGTGAGAGCTGATTAATCCTTCAGCTCATATCCAGTTTACTTTTTGCATAAGCAATGACAACAACAAAAAAAATCCCAGACCACCGGTTGCTTTAAAATATGTTGGTTTACTTAGATAATTTTCTTTTAAACTATTCATCAGCTTTTATTTAAGATAGTTTTAATTGAAGAAAAAACAAGTTAAAAATATTAGTGAGCTCTATTAGAGTCAACTCTACTTACTAGATCCCCAAATCTACACAGAGAACAGTTATGGCAAACCAATTTCTCCTCAAGGAAAAGGTGAGAATTTTTTCACCTGTGAATGTACTTAAAGGCAATTTTTGAACTTGAGAAACATCACACATAAACTTCCTCAGAAAATTAAGGCAAAAAAAAATCCAGAAGATGAGGAAATTCTTGTCTGATTATTAAAATCTGCTTTAACACTACACTGTTTTTTTTGAAGCCCAACTCATATTTATATCCTTGGATTTGTAATCTTAAGAAATATGTTACTCTGTGAAAGATGGGAGAAGTGACTGTATGCATACAGTACACAGCTAGAAAACAGTAATCATGGTAATAATTACAAATCCTAAACAAACAGTTCCTGAATTAAAACCATAGTATTTAAAAATGTGGACATCTGTTGGTATTTATTTGTATGTTTACTCCATGTTTATTATTTACATTTTGTACATTAAAAATCTAATTGTTTATTAAAAAGGAATTAAGGAAAGCAAACCTTATGGCAACAGAGGAACACATCAGAATGAAACAGAAACTGTCACAATAAAGCAAATTTGCCCTGAAGCCCTATTAATCTGAGGCTTTATGACTGCCTGCTGTTTGTGCTAAGATGTCAACAACTGAAGTGTTGTAGGTTTGGGATATTTTTAATCTCTAAATGCAACAAACGTCAGTCAGAGGAGAAATTACATTTGAGTAAATGAGCATGGCTCTCCTTTGGGGTAGAGGAAAATGTGTCAGAATTATCACAGCGAGGCTGGCATAACGTCTGGGCTGAATTAATCTATCACAGAGGTCTTTAATGTCTCTGGAACAGTAGTGCACACAGACCACATGCTTCTTCCAACACATCCAAGACATTTCCCAGGAGACATCGCTTTGGTCTACAGTAGCACAAGCAGTTTTAGGAAGCTTGACAAAGACTGAGTTTCAGCAGTGGTCTAATTTCCCTGGGATTTACATTCCCCTCATGCAAACAGCAATGTTTGTCCTTGGGGAAAGTTGCACACAGACGGATTTTTTTTGTTGTTGTTTCCTTTTTTCATTAGGATTATGAACAGCACTGTAGTAAAAAACAGTGATAACAGATAGTTTAAAGCTAATCAGTGACATGTAGAATATCATCAAATTCTTTTCCCACTCTCACTACATCCCTAACTTGAAATGGGAGTAAATTCAGTTTAATCTTTTAAGAAGCTTGGCAGAAGGTATATAAACTGAAAGACAACAAGACAAATAATTTAGAACATATAAAAGAGAAGGGAGTCTTGAAAAAAAAATCCCTGAGGGTAGTTTTAAAAGAATGCAATTTGCACTCGAGGAAATCCAGCAGCCACTGCTAAGATAGTCCCTGTATCAATTCCAACCACAGGTCTGAGGGATAAAAGATCATTGCATCTTCCCTGACATGAAGGACCCTTTGGCTCACTAGTTTTGTAGCTTAGCAGGAGAGAATTAATTTTACAATACAAGCTCTTCAGACTCATACTGCAGAGGAAATTCTTTTAAATCAGAGCCCCCTTTTTAACACTGCTCCAACCGTTTGTTTTTGTGTTCTGTAAAACATCCAATTTCAAGCTAAAGGGCAGCAAAGTGGTGCCTAGGGCTCGGCTGCTGAGGAGGAGCATGAAAGTCCTCTCATTACCTCTCAGATGAAGGAGGAAAAGAGCAGAGAAGTAGCAGGAAAGCAAGTGTTGAGGCAGGATCACACCAGGACTCTGGTTTGAAGGGGCCAACAAAAGGCTCTTTGCTCCTTTTCAGTCTTCCCAGTAGGATCCATACTATCTCCTGAAGAGGAGAATTGTGACAGGCAATATGGTCAGATCAAGTTAATGACAGAATCTGCATATTTTATACCAAGAGAATTGCTAATGGTGTACTGAGGCTGCAGTCAAGTGCACTGAGATTAAAATATAGGGTTTTTTTCCCAATTTTGCTGAGTTCTTACACTCAAACTATTACACAGAATCATTTTTCTAAACAACTACATAAGCTTGCAAAATCACATTTGCAATAGAAAATTCAGCAAATCCTACATGAAAACAAGAAAATGACACCACTATGGTAAAGACATTTACTCTTTGTCATCTACTTGATTAGCTATGAGGGCCTCTAACCTGTGGATTTCCTTACTACAGAGGCCTCTGCTCTGATTGAAAGGATAGAAGATAATTAAATAGACTAAAAATACATACACTAAGTAGCCAAGCTTGTCCTCAAGGCAATATAATAATTTTTATGCATATAATGAAGATAGTTTCTTGGTAGCAACTGGACAATATTGTCATTGAAACGTTATAACAAAATCCTTGCTGAAATTTGAGCAATAATTCTTATTCAAAAGTCAGGACCGTAACATATTTCTACAATCAGAATTACCAATTCAGTACTCAGAAATAACTAAGGTTATTGGAAAACTATGACCTCTTACATATAGGATGTATAAATTATTTGCTAATAAAATATGGAAAAGTTGAGGAAAAACTGTTGCTGGAAGCTTAATTCTTGCAACATAGCATTTGGGGTTTGTATTTCTTGTTCCCATACATTAACCCAGGCTTTTAAGAAAGGTGGTTTAATCTAGTTTAGTTTGCTTTTGGTTTTAATTTTCCCTGCTGCTACTGATTATAGCTACATTATAGCTGATGTAGCTATAATTTTTAATTTATTTGTTCCAAAGCTAAGTTTTAAAATGGATATGCACAACAGCTAAGCTCAGAAATAGGACCACTTCATTTACCTGGCTCATCTTTCCACAGTGAGCTCTGTGTATTGTTTTAATTCCAGTATTTGGCTTTGTGAGTTTTGATCTTGGGGTGGGTGGGAGTGCTTCTAAGCACTACTTAAATTCAATTGTATATAATTGTTTCTAAGAGGGAAAGACTCCCAAAGGAAAGAAATGCAAAGCTGATAGGATTTGAATATATTCACGGGGGTGCTATGATTTGCAACTGGCCAAAATGTGCAAGCAGATGGAACTGTGTTATCAATTCTTTAGCTTCCTGGACAACATGTGTCTTAGTCATTTGGACACTGAATGCAATGGCTAGAAATACCAAATGTCTCCTGACAAGGCAGAAGATAGCTCAACATTGTAAAAAGTATACTATATTTTTGCAGATGATCTGACAATATAGGACCATTTGAGGAAAATCTCCTCATCTAGGCACATGTGGTTCTTGTACTGCAAATAGATCACACATACAAAACCCCACAAACAACAAAAAAGCACCATCACCATGTCATGGTTTGACATGATAGCCTCTTCTGGTAAGGGGGAAGGGGCTGTAAAGATGGCTCCTGTAAGAAGTTGCTCGCAACTCTCCCCAGCTCTGAGCCAGACTCACTGCTGGGGCGGAGCCAATTAGATGCCTGCACGATCACCTTTTAAGAAGAAGCCGGAAGAGGAGGTTTCTTCCTCTATCTTCTTCCTTCCTCTCTGCACCTTCTTTTTCTTCTGGCTGTTGGTGGTGCAAGGAGTAGGAACAGTGAGAGAAACAGCCATGCAGACTCCAAGGTCAGTGATGAAAGAGAGGAGGAGGTGTGCTGGAGCAGAGACTCCCCTGCATTCTACGGTGAGGACTGGTGAAGCTGAGATTTATTTTCATTTCTTTAAAGACCCCGCATCGGCAGTAGAGACTCATTTTGATAATGAGCCCACACCAGGGGCAGAGACTCATTTTGCTAAAGCTGGCCCCAGACCAGGGGCAGCGATTCACTTCATTAAAGGCCCCGAGCCAGGGACAGTGACTATGGCCAGAAGAGGCCATGTCCCATGGGGTGGACCCAAACACTACACTGCAGACCCCGAGCCAGGGGCAGTGATTTTCTTCTTCAAAAATATGGCTGGAAGAGGCCATGTCCAGAGGAAGGGACCCAATATCCACAGCTGTAACTGTGGGGAGGAACCCACGACAAAGCAGCTCATTAAACTTATGCCCAGAAGAGGCCTTGTCCCGAGAGAGGGACCCTGTAACTGCAGAAACTGCAACCGCGGTGAAGAATCCACACCAGAGATATTCACCAAGGACTGCGTCCCGTGTGAGGGACCCTGTATTGGCAGAAGCCGCAGCTGCTGGGAACATCCCACACCAGAGAAGTTCGTTAAGGACTGTGTTCCAGGGGAGGAACCCTGTGTTGGAGCAGGGGAAGAATGCCAGGAGTCGTCCTCATCTGAGAAGACAGAAGCGGCAAAGCCCATCTGTGAGAGACTGACGACATCCCCCATTCCCTGCCCCCCTGAGCCGTTGGGGGTGGAGGAGGTAGAGATATCGGGAGCAGTGAAGAAAGGAGGGAGATCTTAAAGTGCTGGTTGTAATTTTCTCATCATCCTACTCCCTTTTTGCTTTTATTCTGTTCTGTTTCTTGTAGAATAAACTTTCCTACTTTCCTCTCTAAGTCAAGTACTGGAGTCTCTTTTGCCCAGAACCGTAATTGGCAGCGAGCCCTCCCTGCCCTTGTCTTAATCCACAACAACCTTGCTTATCTTTTTACTCCCATTTCGCTGAGGCCTCTGCCATCCTAAGGAGGGTGGGGGTGAATGGGGGCACCGAGCGAGAGACTGTCGTGGTGCTGCTGTGCTGGCTGGGCCAAACCACGACACACCACCACCAAAAAAGAAACAAAACCCAAACGAAAACCAAAAACCAGAAAAACCCAAAATCTGCTTGTGGCAAAAGCTGCTGCTGCCCAAGTGGCAGACAGTGCATCACTGAAATGTTAACTGATGCATGAGAGAGAAGGTGCCTATTCCATTCCCACTAATCAGTGCAAGGTGGCTGCAATTAAGCTTTGAACAAGTTCCTCTAAAGTGATCTGAAATCAGTATTATGGTCTAAGACAGAGTAGATATCTTTCGAGGTCCCTTCCAACACTTAAGATTCTGTGATTCTGTGAATGTGAAGAGTTGAGTCCTCCCATCCTTTCCCTAAACTGCTGTTTGTCTGAAAGGAGTAATTTCAGCATAGTTTTACATGTGCTGTTCTTTCAACATCTTTCTACTTATATTAAGAGATCTTTGGCTGTTTAAAATGCACATTAGTAGCATAGAATCACTTAGGTTTAACGTTTAAGATCATCAAGTCTAACCATTAACCTAGCACTGCCAAGCCCACTACTAAACCATGTCCTGAAGCACCACATCTGTGCATCTTTCAAACATCTCCAGGGATGGGGACTCCACCACTTCCCTGAGCAGCCTGTTCACAACACTTTTGGGTAAAGAAATTTTTCCTAATATCTAATCTAAACCTAAAATCAATAATGTGAAACTACTGCCTTATAGTATGTTTTCAAAGTATTAGCATAATGTGCTCTCAAGTTCTACAAAAGTCCTCTATTCACCACCAAAATATAAATAGATACTATTAATAAAGATCTATCATCACAACATAGTGTTGGAGACTCATTCAAACACAAGTGTATAAAGCTGGCTACAGCTACACTACTGATCTGTCCATTTGCTGAAGTAACCTTATTATTTCTCTGTTTGGGGGACTCAGTAACAAAGCACTCAGCTACTCCATCTGGCCTTCATCCTAAGAGGAGTATTTATTCACTCCAGGATAGTATTTTAAAGCTTGAGCTATTCTGAACCTCTTGGGATAATGCATTTTTGGAGCATGGTATATTGTTTTCCACTAACATGCAAATATCTTTTGTATTTTGAATAAATTCTGATTTTGAATACATTTTGGATGCTGTACTAGACAACAAAATAAACAGATGATCAGGCCTCACATTTGGATGCATTTATCTAATACATTTTCCTCTCATCTGTCTCTTTTCATCCTTATTGTGAACTATGCTTCCTCCTGCTATTTTTTCCCCATCTCCATAACTAAAGTAAGGTGCCTAGAAAACAGCAGAAAATAGTCACTGATTTCAGGTCATGTAAAACCAATAAGTAAATAAAGAGAGTAACATTTTAATGCTAACCTCTGTAAGTTCAAGTGTCACTGTGTGCACACTTAGAGAACACGGTTACGGTTTTCCATTAACCTTCTGGTAATATCCAGGAATTCAATATAATCTAGATAGTATTGCTTCTGATATTTATAAAGAATGGTTGATCTTGCACAAAGCCTCCAATAAGGACCTCTGCTTTTAAATTATACTGCTGTGCTTACAGCAACACTTACAAAATGTGTGTTGTTTGGAGAAAACTGATTATGTAGGACTTCAGACCACATAATTTTTGTAGTTAAGATAAATTCACATTCAATCAATCACAGCTTTATGAAAATAAAGGCCAGGAAACTATGCACTGCGTAGATCATAGTCTCATAAAACAGGGCATAGGGTTTCACATGATGAAATAAGAAGCATACAGATGTGAGAGCACAATATTATTTCTCTCTTCTCTCCTATTAGAGCAATGCTATCAGAGTTGACTGATCAGATGTTGACAAAAGTTTAGGGTGATTTTTCTTTCCAAATATAAATTAAATGCAGAAATGCTAATAGTATTTTTTAATACCCAAGTGATTGAAATATTCTGAAAAAAATACCCCAAACAAACCACAGACTCTTCAGAGTATAAAAGTGGCCTCATTTTTTCAAAAGATGTGAGACAAGTGGTTCCCCCATGTACTTTAAACCATTTTTCCATTGGAGAAGCCTACACAAGGCACCAGAAGAGCTGCCTGAAGAGAAGATGGCCTGTCACTCAAACCACATTTCCCAGTTGAAAACATGGATGCTGGCTTTCCTCAGCACCACATCTCCAGCTCTTAGGCCTTGCTGTCTGTAAAACTGTTGCTGAGTCCTCAAATCTCCATCAGCTGCCAAAGCCCAGGAACTCTATGACTACTCTATGGACTATCCAAAGGCAAAGCCAGGTTTCATTAACTTCCTGATTGTGCTTTGGTTAAATCTTGAACAATTAGAAATTGGTACTGGTATTGACAAACTGGTTTTGTTGTTTGCTAGGTTTTCTATTCTAAAACAATTTCAATTGGAAAAATCATAATAATCTGAATACCTCCTAAGCATGCATGACTAGTAGAGTCTCTCTGTGCATCCTTTAAATCTAAACTGGTTTGACACAGCCAAACTGGTCAATAGCATTGCTCACTGTCTCAGTATGTTTATATGATCTGTACAGATACCTTTTGTAATTCAGCAGCATGACAAAGTCAAGCTCTGAAAAAACAGTGAGAGGTCATCATACTTTTTAACAAATACTAACATAATAAAAACTTCTTTCTTGACCTCTTTTCAGTTGCACTTTCATTCTTTACTCCCAATCATGATGAGTAGGAACAAAATTTAACTACAAGCAAGAGGAAAAGATGAATCTTGAATAATCGGCATCATGAATCATAGACATTTCAGAACTCCAATAGTTGGAACTTGAGGACAGAATTCATTTCACCTATCATCAGCAGTTGAAGGTTGAGCAAACAGTTTTACATCTCAGCAGGATTCCTTCCATAGCCATCTGAGCGAGAGAAAAAAATCCAGATGAGGTTGCTTAGCAACTTCAGTTTTCTTCAAATGTCTTAGACAGCTATCTTAAAATGGGATGGATCTTCATCTGAAGACCTCTTTCTCCTGGTGATTATAGATGAAATAGCTTAAAGTGGCTGCTTTACTTCTGGACCGGTAAAATAGGAGAAATTAATTCCATCTCGAGAACCAATTATAGCGCAATTAGAGATTTTGGTGGTTTGGAGACTGTGGTGGAAAGGACCTTTAGTATTAGCACACAGAAGGTTAAGAAGTTCATCTAAATAACCTGGTGTAAATAGAATAGAGATTTGCCAAACTGATGGAGGACAGTAGCACCATGTGTTGTGAAGATTATGCATTCATGAATAATTATCGTACATCCATAAGTGGAAGATAATATGAGGGAGGTCTGGTAAAATTCTACACAGATAAACTAATATCCTTTTTTTAATAGATTTATTTATTCATGTATATTTATTCCAATGTAGAGTGAAAGTTAATTTATTCGGTTTGGGGATTGTTCTTTGTCGTATCAAGGGGCAAAACATCATCTGACAGATCTTTATTTCTTTTAAAAAGACCCTGCTTCTTCTGCTATTTTCTTTATTCTAAATCTGTCTTTTCTTCAATGTTAGAGCAAAACAACTCTCCTCCCACGATTTTTTTCAGTGACTCTTCACAACTGTCATATGTCACATATTGTAAGCAAAAAATTTAGGCATCAAGCTTATGAAGCAATGACAGCTGAAGGGTTAGTAGTTCATCTTGATAAAGTTTGAAATGCACATACAAAGCTCATATGGACTCTAGCTATGGAATGCATGACTCTAGCTGTGCAATTTCCATCTAAGGATGGAAATTTCACGTGATTCTAAAGGGTTTTCTAGCTGTTCCTCAGCAAGTCAGCAATATCACAGTTTTTAAGGCTTTATTTTTTTTCAGAAAATATCATGCTTTAAAAAAATGACTAATTTTACTGGTATGCTATAACTCCACTCAAATCCTTTTTTTTTTTTTAATGTTATAATTTACAGGTGATATATGAATGAACAGTACATTCATCCAAGCCTTAGGCAGTCAGTTTCTCCAGGAGGATGCTGTGGGAGACTGTATTGAGGGTTGTACTAGTGTCCAGGTAGATAACATCCACAGCCTTTCCCTCATCCACTCTGCTGATAATCTTATTGTAGACAGAGATCATGTTAGTCAATCAGGATCTGCCTTTCATAAAGCCACACTGGGCCTGAACCCTTGCTTGTCCTGTATGTGTTTCATGATGGTGCTCAGGATAATCTCTTCCATAATCTTCCCCAGCACCAAGGTCAGGCTGACAGGACTGTAGTTTCCCAAATCCTCCTTCCAGCCCTTCTTGTAGATGGGTGTCACATTTGCCTACCTCCAGTCCACTGGAACTTCCCCAGTTAGCCAGGTCTGCTGGTAGATGATGGAAAGTGTCTTGGTGAGCACTTCCACCAGCTCCCTCAGCATGCTTGGGTGGTTTTACTATTGAAGACTTAGAAGGTGGCATTAAGTACCTCGGCCTTTTCCTCATCCTTGATCACTCTGCTTCCTGCTGCATCCATTAAAGGATGGGGATCCTCTTTAGCCCTCCTTCCATTGCTGATGTATTTATAGAAACTTTCCTATTGTCTTTTACAGCAGTAGCCAGTTTAAGTTCTAATTGTGCCTTGGCTCTTCCAATGGGTCTGATCAAAGATGAGGGCTTTTCTATGGCACATCAGACTGATGTTTCTGCAACACAAAACTGAAGGTAGGTTATGTCTGCCCATGGGAGTAGCAGAGTTTCTAAAATATTACATGCTTTGTTTAGAATTTTTCTCTAAAAGAAACTTAAATACTATTGTATGTCTGGTCTTCTGTGAGTGGTGTATGTGGAGATCCATCATGTGCTCTGTTGGGCTAGTCAGGAGCCTCGTATATTTTTGTTAATATTTAAGTAGCCTTATTTTCTTAATATTTGGAGACAAAGATGATGTTTTAAGTAGAAAGTGGATTCAGGATATTAAATCAAATTATTGTCTTAACTGTATTTCTTATACCAAAAGAATATTTAACTTAATAATTTCACCCTTGCGGTTGAAGCTAATGTTTTTCACAAGTATTTGTTACAAAGGTGTATTGCTATTGCAATACATTGGATAATAAGTTTAAGGAAATCAGGAGTTTTTTCTTTAAATGTATTTTTTTAAAAATTTCTGAGAAATAAGAAGCCCTATACTCAAGCAAAATCGTTTCAGAATATTTTGCAAACTAAGATGAAGAAAAAACCCTCCAGAAATGGTGCCTGGATTAAGTCCATTAAACAGTACACTGAAGTAATTTTGAAAGGTTTCATTTCAACAAGAATCATAGAATCATAGCATGGTAGGGGTTGGAAGGGACCTTTAGAGATCATCTAGTCCAACCCCCCTGCAGAAGCAGGTTCACCTAGATCAGGTTGCATAGGAACATGTCCAGGTGGGTCTTGAAGACCTCCAAGGAAGGAGCCTCCACAACCCCTCTGGGCAGCCTGTGCCACTGCTCCCTCACCTCACAGTGAAATAGTTTTTTCTTATATTTAAGTGGAACTTTTTGTGTTCCACATTACCCCTTGTCCTGTTACTAGCTACTATAGAAAAAAGGGATGTCCCAACCTCCTGACACCCACCCTTTAGATATTTATAAATGTTAATAAGATCTCCCCTCAATCTCCTCTTCTCCAGACTAAACAATATGCTCACCATTTTCTTCCTACAAATCTGAAAAAGAAAAGAAACAATAAGTAACTGATGTTTATCAATAGTTTCAGTAGACCAATATTTCCAAGAAAATATCTGTGTTAAAAATTGTTATCAAGGTCTAATTATCTATGTAAAGATTGTTTATATGAGTGAATAATTAAATGTTAAATAAGTCAGTTTGTAAAAGAGTTATGACTCAAAACTCATCCTAGCACTCAGATTTTCATGTACATAACTTTATCTTCACTTTCTCTTCATATCTTCCATCCAATATTTGTTGTTTCTACTTAAGTATACTGCACTTTCTTTTTTTGTGTATGCAATAAATCATGTTTCTGTGATCATAAATTGCCTGAAAATTAGAACGTTTTATTTTTACACACTTACATTGATTACTATGTATTTTCAAAATCTTCATCAGCTTTGAACTGATTAAATGATAAGAAAACCTTAAAGACTTGCTGCTGTAAAATCTGCCCTGATGCTTTAGAATTTCAGTTCAGCAAAACCATGCTAGGAATTTCTAAAGTGTTTTCTACTATATTTCTCAAAAAAGAAAACATGAATAGGTCTGGAGACAAGTTAGCCTAAACCAATGACCTGTGTGGCACAGGGTTTCCTTATATATCTGTGTTTTCATTTTGCTTCATTTTAAAAAGCTCCAAGTTTATCAATGTTTAATTCTTAACATGTTTTGGACTTGTCACATGTACTTCCTCTTCCCATATACACGTCTTCCTTCCTCTCATGTCTTTTTTGGGAACCTGGAGCCATAGACAGAAACATAATTCTCCTTTAGATAGAGTTTAAGGTTCCTGCTTAAATGTATCAAAGGAAGGGGCTCAAAAGTGGGGAAAAAAGCAGATTTCTTATTCTGTTTCTTATGTCCTATCCTATGTATATCAAAGAGGGCAGTCCAAATTTAGTGTTTGTCAGGTCTGATTCAGTAATACTCTGGTAATCTTTTGAAATCATACACTTCAGCATATTCTTTTAAAAAATGAATCTTTTTTTTTCACAGAAAAAGAAGAGAAAGCTTGGGAGAAAGGCTGGAAAAGAAGTTAATAGCCTTCTTTTGAAATGATCGACCAACGGAAAATAGAGATGTGTTTAGAACTAGTTTTCTTATGAGTAATTATTAAATTATTAAATTACTAATACTTATTAAATCCAGTCTCTTTATGTTTCAAAATCTTAAGAGCTCCAGTGAAAATGAACAGAGTAGAAATTGCATAACTGTAAGTTTTCTTCTTGTGAATCCTGGGGAGCTTTTCTTGTTTATGTGCTGCTTGATTGTTCCATTCTGTTCCACTCTGTTTTTCTTCAGCATCAGATAGAGTCTCTTATTTGAGAAACATTAAATAGATATTCAACATTTCTGACAATGAAAAAACCTCATCAAAGTGGCATATTGAAGGGAAGCTGTTACTACCAAACTCCAGATCAATTTTTCCTTAAAAACTCTAGGACATGTGTGGGAACACAGATTTGTGAGAATTCAGGCCTGTCTTAGCTTATCAGAAACATGGGAAGAGAATGCATGAGATATCAAAGTCCAACTGGTACATTTCTGACATCATCTGCTGACTGGATAGAGGTGAAAAAACTTAAGGACGAAAATAGATTATTCCTTTCCTCTTCTGCAGTTTTATTTGCATTTAGTTTTGCCTAAACAAGTTAAGTGTAAACGTGTCAGGAAAAGAAAAAATGATGGGAAATGGTGATTGAACTCAGAATGATTTAACATGGCAACCAGCCCAACTCCGTGCATTGCTGAGTGGTCTTAGCCTCTGTGAAATAAGGAAATGTTCAGAATTTCAACGAAGACTGGGTATGTAATCACTGCTTGCCATGGATGCTAGCAGACAAATCTTTAGGAAGGTAAAGGAAAAAAGATGAATAGAGGTCAAAAGAGAAGAGACTCAATTCTAAAACAGACTTCATTAAACATTAAACTGAAGTACAGTCTGTCTTGTAATAAAACCAATCCTACTTTACCCTTTTGGGGCACCTGCTGCTTTTTCATATTTCTTTCCACTGCCCTCTCTTTTTCAAAAGGAGCATTTTGTTTTCCTCTGCTATATGGAGTAACCTCAAATTTCCAGCCATCTCTTCCTATTTGCTACTACAAGCACACTTTTTCCTTTTCTGTCTTCTTTTGATGTATAATGTATTTATAGTGCATATTGTAAAATTTTTTACCCCCATCATGCAATCTTTTTTTGCAGTAGAAGTGCCTCTTGTTAGTGAATGTATGGCATATAATGTCAGTTTTTTCACCCTGAAGTAGTTACTGTGCCATACTTAAAACATCATGAAAAATAAATGAGATTGAGTAGACATTATTCTGTCTAATATAAATGATGTTGCTTGTTTTACTACAGACATGTAGATGGCATCAACAGAAATGGAGCCATTCCCATTTATGTGAGTGTGCTCTGCCTGGTATTGAATAGATATATGCTTGTCTTTCAACCAGAGGCTGGTCCCTGGACTGCCATTGAATAATGTTTTCTGAAGCTTAAGGAAGTATTGTGCAAAGATGTTTCATATCTATCCAGTTTCAGGGATTCCTATGTACTTGGATGATCTCCTAGTATTGATTAGAGTAACCACAATGTTCACGAAGAGCAGCCAAAAGAGTGAAAAAAAACCCAGTGAGGTGAAGAAAGCAGTGCCATTGCTCATAGCTTTTTATCATCCTGACATTTTCCTATTTAGATAATATCTTTTAGGATCCCCAAGATTTCAGGCTATACTGGAACCAGAGGGCATCAGAGGTACACATGTCTGCAGCTTTTCTTTTTACTTGTCTGTAGCTTTTGTTTTTCTCTCACATGCAATTACTGAGACAAAAATTATAATAAGTACTTTTTCCAGGAGTTCCACTGCTAAAGTGGACCCACTGTAAAATGAAAACACTGGTTAAAACTTTGCTTTAGACATTTTAGCTCATGTATAGCAATTGATTGTGTTCTGGGTCTACATTTTGCTTTTTGATTTTTAAAATGTTAGGCCAAATTCTGCACTCCATTACACATATGCAAATATTGTTTTAATGGATGTGTAGCATTGTCAAAGAAGACTTAGTTCATTCAGGGCCCAATTTAACTGCCACTGAAATCAATGGAAAGGCTCTGACTGATGTCTATATGAATTGCATCAATCCCTTAATCATTTCAAATGGGATCTGATGGTGAAATGGTTCCCATTAGAAACAGTGTACTGTGAATGTAAGCCTGCTGAGCTCATCAATGATAATATTAAAGCAATATTAACAGCATAAAGAAAAAACAATGTTACTTAGGTTTCACAATTGGCCATTTGATGTAAACATTGCCTGTTACAGTAAATATTCTCCACCAGAATAAACAGATTTTTCCTTTCACCCCAGTTACTGGACCCATAGCCCTAATGATATTTCACAATTAGAAACTAGGCTCATGATCCACATTTCTAAGAGGAAACTTTGGTACTAAATTATGCTGGAAGCCCTGAGAGCCACATTTTGCAGCATTTCATGTTCATCTATTGGTGCCCAAAACAGACACCCGATGAAAGCTATCTTCAGGGTCTGCTGGTATAGAAAGGGAATGCAATGCCCTAGTTCCTTGAAGTCCCATTGTAAATGCTTATCTTATGTCAGTGGCTGAAATAATCATTAGTACCCAGAAAACCACCAAAAATTCACAAACAGCAGATCCAAACCTAGAAGTGAGTGTGCCACTTCTCCCATTTTAATAGGCAACATCTTTATGCTTCGGTTGAAGATGCTGGTTCAAGAAAACAACACTATCCTGTGATATCTAACATCTGGTGACACAGTAGGAAGCAGTAATTACTTGCACCCAAACAGGCTGCACCAGGAAAAAGGAAATTGATTACTGTTGCTGGCAAAAGTACACATTTCTGTGAATGACCTAAACAATATTAGCCACAACTCCTGAAATATCCTTTGCAACTTTGTATTACATCCACTTTCGGACGCAGTGACAAGCCCATGCTTACCAATAGCTGTAAGTAACGCTAGAGCCGTAAACCTATTGAGTAGAGGTGGAAACCTCCCACACCTTGCACTCTTTCAACTTGAAAACATTTGCCACTGTAGTGTTACAGGATAATTTAGCATTCTTCAGTAAGAATGTGCACACAAATGGCACTGTGTTCACAGTGTAGGTAATTAGAGAAAATTTTATCTCCACGTAATTCACAGGTTATGGACATACCTTTACTCTTATTGTTAAAACTGAAAACAGATCAAACTGAGCTGGTAGCACTAGCCTCTGTATTTAAGCCTCAGTTAATAAGAGGGTCCTTAACAAAGCCCTCCTCTCTGAACCCTCCCACTGCATTCACTTGCAAATCACTGTATGGCTAGCAGAGCCGTAGTCTTGTTCCCCCCCAGACCCAAACCTTCTCACGTTGAGCACTGCGGCTCTATCAGCAGCAACATCTCTCCCTAAGAGGGACGTTTCCTATTTACCAGGGGCACCGAATGGAAACCAATCAGATAGAGAGTTCCTTTGGCTTCAGCTCCCTGCCTGCCTGACTTAAAAGTGATGCTGGGAGACAGGGAGACCTAGTTAGATGCAAGTACATGCAGCGCTGGAGATACAGTAGCAGGCAGAAGGGAGGAAGCAGGTAGTGAAGCAGCACTAGACGGACAGAGCTAAGCTCACACGGACAGACACGGTGAGTAGATTAACTTCCTTTACCACTGAAATTGCTGACAGCAAAAGAGCAGATGTGTTCTTAAAGTGTCTAAAACGTTAAAGATGCCTTACAGATACTTTTTAAAGCAGGGGGGTGGGGGGTGGGGGGGAAGGTTAGCACAGCACTTTGATGAGATTTCTTTTACACAGTTCATAAAGAAAATAATTATACTAAATTGCTGAAAGCTGAACTTCTGTTGCTATTACAGATGACAATTGTTTGTGCATATTGGAAAGCTAGCAATGTATGTTATTATTCAATAATAACTGGATATTATTCAATATCGCAGTAACAATATAGCCTAACTTTTGTGCAGGATGCTTTTTCACCTGTCCACATAGAAACTATCTTCCTTATACTTCTTTTACGTTTGTTTTTATTGAAAATGTCTAATCAAAACAAATCCAGTTAAGAGGGATGGAAAAGGAGGAGGTCTTTACTACTAATAAGAATGAAGTAATGATGCTTTATTTTGGTTTTCTACACTGGGGGTAGCAAAATTAGTAACGTTTTTATTTGTGTTAAAGGGGCAAGTGGTAGTTTAAGGTTCAGAAAAAACTGAGAGCTGAGGGAGATGTCTCTTTGAGTATTCATAGCAGTAAATCAAAGTCAACAGGCTTAAAGTACAAGGCTGTTTTTCAGAAGTGCTACTAAACAACCTTATCAGCCTAATACGTATAATCAGAGACTAGCACAGAAAGCAGGGCACAAAACCTAAGGGTGAACCGACAACTTGATTTTTGAAGTAACCAGCAGAAACCAATTGCCCAATGAATGACATTTTGCTTTTTCTTTTCGCATGCAAGAAGCACACAGGCACATCCATTCCATTTCACTGCCTGAGCTTCAAAGAAAGAATGATGCATACAAACTATAAAGAAATTGATATCCCTTGCAGTTGTATGGCAATGTGTATACAGCAGCTACTTTTCTCTCTCACAGACTGAAGTAGCAGGTCAGAAAATAGAACGGTATTGTCTTAGGATAATTTCCATTTTCAGTAGATAAATTTACAACTAGTATATCAGTCTTGCTCTGGCTAGAGTCAGTGGCAAAACTCATATTCTACTCAAATCACAGCAGGATAATGCTTTATAGCTGAGTACTAAACTAGTTTCTCCTAGTAAGGACAAATATGGATAAAAAGGCAAATACAATACTTGCAATAGTTTTGCTAATGGAATCAAAAGCTTTGTTTAATAAATAATATGATGGTAATTATAGGAGTTGGTAATGGCAGATCCTTAAAAATCATAGTTTCTAAGTAATTTTCCATATGAAAAATGTTAATTTCTATTCCAAAAGTAAGACTGGACAAATTAAATATTTGGAAGTGTTGTGCCATATTTTTTCTTCACTTATTAAGAATTCTATGGAAGAATCATGTCAGTCTCAAAAAAAGATACACTGTTATTTATATGTCAGTTTGATAGGTAAAAAATGTTGTCTTGTCATTCCTTCTTCACTATGTAACAATATAAATTCTAGATAGAATTAAATATGCTTAAAGCTAATGTGTTTTTATATTAGCAAAAATATGAAGCACTTACAAGGTCACACTATACAATGAAATGCCTGTGAAATAAATTAATCTTGGGTTAGATTGATTTTTCAAAAAAAAATTACATTAAACAAGATTAATTTTAAGTGTGGAAACGTAATTGTATCAGCACTACATACTAAAATTGTACTCAAAACAGTTGCCAAGTCTTTCTAAACTTGATGGGGCAATTTAAACAATCAAAGTTTTTCAGATGTTTATTAGTGTGAACAGAGTATTTAATTTCAGAAGCTGTCTTGCAGCCATTATTGTGAAAAAATCTGTTGCATAAGTAACCAGTACGTCTTGACTAAGCACAAAAAACCAATTTGGAGATGCAGTTTGGAGAGAAAATGTGGAGAGAAACAGCTCTGCCTTGTGTACTGTACAGATCCACAGTAAAAGCGATTCAGACTTTCAGCATTTGCACACTTAGTCTGCAGAGGTGACCATTCAGAAAGGCTGTCCTCCCCTCTGGACAGCAGCCCCTCTGCAGGGATCTCCCTCACCTGTCTGCTGCTCCACAAGGGTGCTGGTCTCAGCAGCAGTTGCACGGCATTGATAGAGACACCCTCTCATCACTGGATCAGCCAATGAGGATGATTTCATTCCCTGATTTATCTACCAAACAGATAACCTAAATCCACAGTTTAGATGTTATCACCCACTATGCTGCAGAAGGAACTGTACAACTGAATTCTGACATTCACTTATGCCCTGGCATAAGGACGTGGTTTCTGAAGCTGCCCAACATAGGTTGAAGGGAATGTACTGGCAGAAATGCTGAGAAGTAGACATAGAAAGTAACAGGTTGATGATTTCCTCTGGGGACAAGTTTGTTCAAGAAATAAAAGAAGGTAGACTGATGTCTCCTGTTGCCTGTACAAAGCCTGATGACAACAGGACACATGAAGAAGCAATTATTCCATCAAAATTTTCATTTATTGTAGGGTAACACACACATACAGAATCTTGTGCCTGTTTTCAGAGATAAGCAGAAACATAGAACTGTTCTTTTCTTCATCCTCTCCCTTCTTTTCCCAATTTTAAAAACTAATCCAGAGGTACAGCAAGACCTTCCTGGAAATCAGAACTCCATAATGACCATGGTTTTAAAACTGTGTCAGTCCCTGTATAAATCTAGTGCTTGTAAGAAAACTGGGCTATATAGATCTGGATATAAGACAATATAGATATATAACTTCATATGTTTCTTTCATGCAGTCAGTGCTATTTAACTGTAGAAGGCAACTGAAGCAAAAGCCTAGACAAAAATGCATCTCCCACTCATATCAAAATGCCTTCTGAATTTCTAAGGCTTGCAGCAGGTGTTACATGCAAATGCTATCTGCAGAAGCACAAATATTTGAACATGAATAGGGATGTCTGAGTGAAAGCTTAACTACATTCTGCACGTGAGTGAGAGAGTGTATGAAAAGTCATTGGTAGGAATAAATCCAAAATTTTGCTAAAGGGGATGGGAGGAGAAGGAAAATAAAGTGAAGGGAAATGAACATGAATCTTTGTAAAAGCACTGAAGCATCATTTTAACAGCTTTCTCATTTTGCCTGTTAGACAAATAGGAAATTGCTGAATGGCAAAAGACAAGTCTCCACCCTAACTATCAGCAACTGATCATGATATAAAAAATCCCCAGTGGCATCAAGGCCTTCTTGCCAAACACGAACAGGAGAGGCGCATCTTAATCAGACCATGCTATGTGTTCGCAGTCAGAATCCCAGTGAAACTGGGCTTTAGTTACTTCAAGGAAAATGTTGCTACTAACTTCAGGGAAAAAGAGAAAAATACTGTTTGTACACTGCAGTTTACAAGAAAGCTCTAAAATTACTGTGTTTTGGAAAGAAATGCATTAATGTATGCATTGTAATATAATTGTAGAAAAGATAGGAAGTGAAGTATGTTATTTATAATCCACATTCTGCAATCTCGAAAAGATTACAGAAGGAGATGGGTGGCATTGTCTTCATCCCATACACAGAGATTATTGCACAGAGAGTTGAATTGACTTTGCCTGTTACAAAGCAGCTCAATGTCAAGAGCCAGAGGTAAAAAGAGGCCTTTGCTTTCCCAGTCCTCCAATTTCTCTGTACGAATACATCAATGTTCATAAAAATAAATGCACCTTGAATGCTTAAATAACACCATAACCAGCCAAGAATCTTTCTCTGGAAATATATTTCTATAACTGCAAAATGGAATGCCTTAAGTGGTGGCCAGTGTGTTTCTTTGCCACTTAAATGCAAATTTGTATATTTAAATTGCGGTAAGAGCAAGAGCAATGTCAAGATAACATCACATGAGATCCAGATTTCCTTGCCTTGTACAAACATAGTGCTCATATTAGAATCTCTTGATAGGAAAATGCAAATGTCAGAGAGGTTTATGCAAGTACAAGTTTGCTAGGTGCTAAATGGTGTTCAGGCAGCTTTAGCCTTGCAAATCCTATTCTAGGGAAACAACCATCATCTTCCCAGAAATTCTTCCTGGAAGAATACTACAATGTTGGGCCGTGCATGTCATTGCTCAGAGATTAAAATGTCCAAAATATACTGAAAGCATTTTCCTATTGTGTATATTGTATATTGAGAGAGAGCTCCTAAATTACTTGTCCAAATTCAAACCATGCTCTTTACAAATGACACCAAAGAAACGATTCTATGAAATAGAGAAAGTTGTGGATAACTCTGGAAACAGCAGAGGTGGAAACAGCACCATCACTTTAGACAAACTAAACAACAATTCTCATAAGGAGATTATCTCAAATTGAATATGCATTAATATACATAATATATAATAATGTATAATATACAAGCTTATCTAGCAATATATGCAGACATCATTAGATTTAGCCTTTACTTTAATAATCAGTGGTGCAGAATTTGACATTATATTTTGACACCTCTTTAAAAATAACTATCAGTAAAACATCAGGTTGTAGAAAAGTGTTCAACAAAAGAAATTTTAAAAGTATAATGGTCTAGCATCCTCAGCTCGAGATCTTACTAAAAGAATTGCTCTTTATCTCCTCTGTATTCCATCATTCAATATTTTTTCATGCAGAGATGACACAGAGGTAAAATGAAAAAGATGTGAGTTGGAGATAGGGTTGAAGTTAATCACATTACTTCTGTTTTGTAATAAGAAGTGGGCAGAGTACAAATGTAAACTAATATTTTAAAATCCATCAGTAATGGTTTTATGTGATTAGAAGGTATCTGTAAACTTTTCGTATCTGAATTTAGAAAATCAGAATAGCCTCAGTTCACGAGCGGAATTCTATATACATATACATGCATTCACAGGTATATATGCAGACATAAACCTAAGCATAATCCACAAAAATTATGAGAATAATAATAAAATATTTTTTAAAGGAACAGATTCATATGGATTTGCTTAAGTTTGCAGTTCTCCTTTCTGGCTGAATTGTTTGCATACTTATTTCATTGTTTATCACAATATTTTTACGCGATTTGCATTCCTCTTTATCATAATACTTAACACTAATGGATTCAAATATCAGTTTTTTTCTAGTGGGAAACTGTTGTAAACAAGCTCTTGCAGTTGTTTAAATTATTTGTCAGGAGAGCTGTTTGTGTTTGTGCCACATTCTGGAACCCTGATTCAGAATGACTAACATTTTGCAACAAGACTAGTCCCGCTGAAGCCAGTGGAATTGCATTTGTGTGTTTCCTTTACTCAGAGTAAAAATGAGTGCTGAATCTGTGTTTTTATAATGACTCTGTCTCATAAAAACATGTATTTTCCTCAAAGTAAAAATAAAAACTATTATGTTACAGAAAATGTTATCCCATTTCCTACAAGTTTTGCAATAATCCTCACATTTGCTTCCCAAATGCAAAAAAAAATCACCTCTATCGAGAATCCAGTTCTGCTGAAAAATCTAAATATATCTACAAATTAATATAGACTCTTCATTCTCTGCTCTTATCTGCATCCCATGGATTACCAGCAATTGAGCCAGCTCTTACTCCTAACAATTTTAATCTTGTTCCTAATGGATGTGTGATACATCTCTTCTTTCCTAATCAAGACACACTTTTTGATTGCTCTTACACCTGTTCTAGAGGGTAAGATACTAAGTAAACTCCTTTGTGTTCTGAAGAAAATTGATTAATATGTTCTTTTCCTTCATGGAGATAGAACTTATCTGTGATACTGAAGATACTGTTTAGTAGTAGTAACAGTAGTAGCAGCAAGGCTGAGAACTCACATATCACTTCAAGTAAGGGTTTTGTAACAAAGCCAGGGCAGAAACACACAATGAGTAACCTGATGTAATTGTTATCCAAGCTCTTTTTAAATGCAATGCTGTGGACAGCTAAAGTACAAATGGGACAAAAATGAATGCTGTAGTTTATCTATCTTGTTCCTGTGCAAATAGCATCAGAATCATTAATTTGTGCAGACTAAAAGATGAAATCTGAAAAAAACCCCATGCTTTTAAGGAACATAAATAGGGGGACACCACTATACAATGGAAAATAAATGAGTCACATTAATTTTCTGCTTCCTTCACCTCAAGTTGATTAGCACTAATTGAATTTCATGCTAGTCAGCCTGAGTTCACTAAGCAATAAGGAATCCCTGAAATTCTGTTGCTTGTGGTAAAAACATACACATATATATATAAATGCACACATCTATTTCTATATCTGTACAAATATTGATATAAGTTTAGAGACAGAGGTGAGATAAAGAGATCTAGAAATAACTACATAAAAATATATTTCCATCTATAATTATATCAATATAGTGATTTGGTTTGGGATGGGGTTTTTTTATGGACACAGCATCAATGTCATGAAAGCTAGGCACGTACTTGCATTATAAGGTCTCTAGTGGTACATGTTTTAGACAATATCAGGTATGGTAAGAAGCTTTTGTGCTGTGAGTTGAGAACTCCGCAGGCCTTTTCAAGTTTCAATTCCTTAAAATCAGATCCAGACTAGCAAATATCAGAGGAAAACTCAGCGAAACATCTACTCTGCCTACAACATCAATCCAGAATCATGGAATGGTTTGGGTAAGAAGGGACCTTTAAAGATCATCTAGCTCAACCCCATTGCCATAAACAGAGACATCTTTCACTGGAGAAGGTTATTCAAAGCCCCAACCTGACCTGGAACACTTCGAGGGAAGGGACATCCACAACTTCTCTGGGCAGTCTGTTCATGTGCCTTTCCACCTTCACTGTAAAATATTTCTTCCTTATTTCCAATCTAAATTTGTTCTCTTTCTATTTAAAGTTGTCGTTTCATGTCCAATTTTACATACACTAGTGCCCTCAAATCCTTCTCTGCAGGGCTGCTCTCAATTCCTTGATTCTGTAGTCTGCAATGATACCAGCGGTTGCCCCAACCCAGGTGCAGGACTTTGAGCTTGGCTCTGTTGAGCCTCATGAGGCTCAACACAGCCATCTCCTGAAATCTGTCAAGATCCCTCTGGATGTCATCCCTTCCCTCAAGCATGTTAACTACACCACTCAGCCTGGTGTTATCTGCAAACCTGATGAATGTGTGCTCAATTACACTGTCTATGTTACTACATTAAATAGTACTGATCTCAGTATAGACCTTCAAGGGACACCATTTGTTACTGGTTTCCACTTGGACATCGAGCCATTGACTATAACTCCTTAGATGCAGTCATCCAGCCAATGCCTTATCCATCTAATAGTCCAACCATAAAATAAATATCTCTCCAATTTAGTACCAAAGATTTTGTGGAGGATCATACCAAAGGCCTTACAGAAGTAAAGGTAGGTAACTTCTACAGGTCCTTGCCCAATGATGCAATCAGTCCATTATAGAAGGCCACTAGATTAGTCAGGCAGGATTTATCCTTGCTGAAGCCGTGTTGGCTGTCCCTAATCACCTCCATAGTTTGTCCTGTCTACCAGGAGGATCTGTTCCATGACAATACTAGGCACAAAGGTGACGCTGATTGGTTGGTAGTTCCCAGGGTCCACCAACCAGTCAGCTTCAGTTTGTTCTTTCAGGATTTTCTGAAATCCCCACTTCATTCAATAACTTGTATTGAGGCAGGAATTCCCTGAAAGAGGAACTAATCCCCATAACACAATTACATGGCATGGCTGATTGCTTTCAGTGAAGCATCTCTATTTAGTACCCCTACACTTTCTACCTGATTGCACACAACGACAAAATTCTTACCTTTGGAAAATTTAAGATACCATTTAAAACTTGGGTTTTCATATTGTCTCACTTTTTCTCTCCTCAAGGGGCAAATATTCAGGAAACCTGGAATCTTGTTGCTCCAACGACATTTTCATACCTTACTGTATGATCAGCTAAATGATCAGTCCCAAGGCAAACAAAACAATACCTTTGATAACTTTAACTTAAAAGTCCCTTTACAATGCAAATACAAATTTTTTTTCTTATTACTACTTTACTTAATTGCTCCTGAAGTTTATTACAATATTTGAAAGTTCAGGTGATGTGAGCATGCTCCTTTTAAACAGAAATTTCCATTCAATTGGCTGCTACCCGGGGTCTGAAGTCCAGGAAGGACAAGCACAATGTCGGCATGTTCTCTCTCCCTTCCAGGTAGTCTGGACTGGTTAATTCTAAGGCATGCTGAATAAAGTACAATATTTTCAGAATTGCCTCAGAGTATACAAAATTTCTTATCCTTTCTATTCAAATGAGATTTGTTAAGATTCAAATTAAAAGGTAGCCATAGGACTATCACCTCTATCTACAAGCAATTGTTTTCTCAGGTGCAGGTAACAAACAACAGCACCTACGCCATGCAAAAGATGAACAATTGCTATTTGCCCTGAAGTATAATAGTGTTCATCTTTGGAGGCAGCATGCATTACTGTGTTTTTTTTCCTCAAGAGATGGGATGTTACCATATGGTATGTTAACTGTTGTATCTGAGCATTGGTTTACCAGTCATATTCATTAATGCTAGGAATAGATGTCAAAACTTGCAGTTCATCTCACTGAGAATTTAATGAGAAGTATTTAGCAGCATTCAATCGGTTTATTGTCCACAGCTCTATGAAATTACAGATGAAAGAAATGTAAACACAATCAGTGTAAAAAACCTTAAATGCTAAAGCATACATATGCTTTACTTATGTATTTTGGGACATAAATAAGTATAATTAAAAAGTTGGAGCTGACTTGCTAGTAAGAATCAGATGCATTGTAATTTCACAGAGTACATCTGCTAGTGAGAAGGAATACTGTAAGGTCCCACTAGAATCTTAATGTACATGCTAACAATTACCAGAATTTGTCAGAATGATAGCAGCATCACAACATTTTCAGTTTTTTTCTCTTCCCAAACCCTGTAACCCTCCCTGAAGCCTGGCCTTATTGCCTTCTGAAGCAACTGGCCTTGCTGTGGTTTGAGTTGCAGGATTATTGAGTATTGTAGGTTCAGAGAAAATTGTCCCATTTCAAGGGACAGCAGTAAAAGTGACAGAGGTTTCTGAGTGGTCCTCATTCTGAAATTAGAAAAAAGGGTGGCACCCTCAACCACAGGGTGATGTGTCAGTGGAAAAATCATTTCCCTCTGCTCCAGAGACCAAATTGCTTTAGTAAGTGAAGGAAAAGGTCCTTCCTCTCAGTCCAAATCTCACTGACCTCTTGTCTAAAATAATTAATGTCACCATCATCTTTGTCTTAGCACTTTATTGATATTCAAACAATGAAAGATTCAGAAGGTCTTAATAATCACTAATGTCTGTACTTCATCATTAAGAGACTTCCAGGATAGGTCAGGGACTGGGCTGAAGTATAGGAACCAACATAGACTAAGTACATCCACCCCATATCACTGAACATCCATAGCTTTTTATCCTGTTATGGCACTTATCAATCAGGCCACCTGCAAGCCATATACTCTTATATTTATGTCCACTGATAGTACCTTTCTACCAAAAATTGTAATAATTAACTATCAGAAACATAAATATCTCTCCATTCCCCCAGCATTGTAAGTATTGCCTATTACTTATGTGAAAGTTAACTTACCATTTGTGAATTAAAGACACTGAACCCACTTCTCATAGAACACACGACACTACTTAGCTCACTAGTGATGCACTGGTTTAAGTGAGTATTTTTTACCCTGTGAGTTTGCAGACTTTTAATTCTCCTGTTTTCTAAGAGACCCATGCAAAAATATATACGCCAATTACAAGTAAGTTTAACCTTGTCACACAGAATCCCACTTTCCTGATGGAAAATTCGGACAGTGCCTGTAAACCACAGTAATCACATAGGAAACAACTTGGAACAATGTTTGTCCATTCAAGTTTTAACCATTCAAGTTTGAAAATGAAGCTATTAACAACTTCAGAAACTTGCATGTATGTAAGTGTGCATTGCTTAAGTTCAAGTTTTGTCTTTGACTTCACTTGAGATAAGGATAACCAAATAATTTTACTACTCAATTTGAAGTCCTGTTAAATTACTGGTACAACAGGAGAGTCTAAACAGTCATAGCCTACTGTTCAGTAAAAAACCTAAAAGCAATGATTTGAATACCAGTTTTTTTCATTGAGCACAGAATTATATACTAAAGTTACGTCTGGAGGAAGAAATACTAGAACTTGAGAAAATTGTACAAACAATATTAGTGCATCCTATGTAGTGTCTTTGTAATGATATGATCACATGTCACTACAGTGAAAGAATATCAGTGTTATATTAGAGACAAGTACATTGATATTCATGTGGTGCCCCTTATAAATTACCAATGACTAGTAAGCAATTACAAGGTACTCCAAAGTGTTCTATGAGAGCAGCAAAGTGTAAGCTCCAGGTAAACAACAGAAGTGCACATAGTCTTCATGGAAAGCTCAACATGGTCTAGCTGAATATTCCTAAGGGCATTGGCAATATTTGGATTCATTCTTTATAAAAGGAGGAAGCACTGTCATGGTCATTAATAGGCATAGCAGAGGGTTTGAGTCCTGCAAAGGCACAGAAAGGGTAGAATTCGCTAAGCAGCTGAGCACCAGCTTGTTCAGGAATACTTGAAGTGCCTGACCCACACAAGAGCTTGCATGCTGGACAATGGCAAATAAACAAGGGGGCAAATGGCTGACTACTGTGTAATGAATGTCACATTAGTACTGTGTACTAATGATCATTGATAATTTCTTTCCTTTTCACACTCTTCCTCCTGCACAGGAGGTTAGTATATGTGCTGAAACAACATTAGTTTATATATTGCACATGTGAATATAATGTGAGTAGATAGATGATATTACATGACAAGGGCAATTTACATACAATATGGAAAAAATATTTGGATAACTAGATTTTAAAAAAGTGTATTATCTTCTACAAATAAATCATTTTTCAAACAAATATGTGCATTAACTCCATGTACTTTGCAAGATAAATGTCACAGCAAACAGTATCACAAAATGTCAACAAATACTGATTTCTGATATATCAGAAGGTAAAGTTAGAGGAAAATCCAGACAGTGTAAAAAGGCTTCTTTCTGAACAGGCTAGGAGAGAAAGGAAATTCAGCTTTTTCAGCTATCAAAATGAGATTCAAATGTAATTTCAGAATGTCTTAAAATAGGAGAAATAGAATATTGTGAACATATTGTTTATAAAAGTAATACATTCTTTTATTAGATAAAATAGTTATACTTGAGTACTGTATAATTAGAACAACAGAGAAATATACAGTACAGATTTCAAAATTAGCCACAGAGCTAAGAAATCTTTGGTTTAAAAAACCAAAATCAAATGTTTACACTAGTAACACATGTTGAAGAAGCCCTTGCTTTAGAAGGCAATGCATTTTCCATTAAAAGACAGAGATACTAAATGACTAATGTCAGATAAAAAGTGGATAGACTACAGAAATGCAAAAACAACTAAGCCACTGCTAACTGAAGTTAGCCGAATCTTTTTACTGACTTACATGACTTAAATGATCTTTCAAGGTCCCTTCCAACTCTTAAGTTTCTGTGATTCTGTGACTTGGAAGAAAGTTCTAAAACTTCCTGCAAAGCCTAGAACAACAAAAAATATGAATAATGTTATGCATATCTTAGCAGAGAAAATACACTGCACATAGGAAATAGAAAAAAAAACCCCAAATTACAACCTACAAAGACCTTTAGCTTATTGAAATAATATCCTGTGGGAGGCAAGAAGAATAGAAATAAAGAGTGCAATCCAAAATAAAGATAATACTGAAATAAACACATCATAAAAGTTTGGAAGACATTTATTTTCAGAAAGAAAAAGTAAAATTATAACTGTATGTGCCATAGAGAAATAATCAGAAATTTGGAATTCCACCTATGAAGTAACTACCCAAGTCCTTACTAAGATCATCTTTTCTAATGTTGGTGCAGATACAACCTGCATTAAAAACAGTAACTAAGTATGAATTGTAATTTATTGTGTGACAGAGGATTTGAATGATTAAAACAAAATAATTGAAAGTATGAATGTTTTTGATTTGGTAAGGAAGTATTCAAAGTAGACCTGATGCCATGTAAAAGAATTTCAGCAAATGCAATTGGAGGAAAATGTGAACATATTTTCAAATGCCAACAAGAAAAACAGAAAGTAAAAATATGGCTGCAGTAAGCACTTTTATTCTCAATTACGTTTTCAGGGCTCACATCCAAATGATGAAAGTTTCACGTGTGTATTTTTCAATGCATTGCCTGTTATGATTTCAATACTCACAAGTTGGTGTTAACAAATGTATTTTCTTATATATTTATCAAGACCAAGAGGGAAAGCTAAAGATCAAGAAATAGATCTACCCTCAAGCTCATAATTTCTTTTATGATGATATAATGGCAGTTGACAACAATTTTTAAATTTTATTTACAAAATTAATTCATGTGCAAAATTACTCTCATTATAGCACAGCAGGAGTGGGGTTCAATCTGCAAATTAAGATAAAGTATTTCATTTTGTATTAGATAACAAGGACTTCAATAATTAAAGCGGTTTTATTATTTCACGTTAACTATTAAAGCATACTATGTCACAACAGAAGTGGTGAAGTGGAAAGCTGTTACATATTGTGAGGCAATATAATGGAAGTTCATGAAATATTGATATTGAAACTGAAAAGCATCATTTTTAAAACAGGCCAACTAAAGAAGTTCTATTTTACAGAAATAGAAATACTGGTAATGAGAGTAAATTATGACAAGTGAACAATTCATCAAATAACTTATTGAATTCAAAGAACTGTAAATGATCTCCTTTTTGTTGTTGTTGTTCAAGGTTTGAGTTCCAGAGTATTATTGAAGTAACTTATCAGGAAGGCAAGTCACCAGCTGTTCCAACAAGGAACATCACAGGCTATACTGATGTTATGGGATAAAGATATATAATAAGCAAAAACTGTCTAAAGAATTTCAGAGTGAAGAAGAAACTGACTAGATGCTTTGGTTAGCTAAGCTCTTTCAGGTGGAATGTTTATTCGGTCATGCTTTATTCAGTTGATTGCTTTTCTTCAAAAATCTTCATCCTTGTCTACTTTGCAGCAGTGTCACTCTTACAATTTATCACAACCCAAGTAACATAGACATTTTCTTAGTTGCATAGACCATTTTCAGAATTGCTGAGCATTTATAAAACTCATTTTATAACACATTGACATACATGATATATACTTAGCAGCTCTGGAAGTTAAATCCATGTTTTTTGATCTAAGTAATTGAAAACAGGGATAGTAATGGATGGCCAAATTTTATTTAACAAATATATACTACAATTGCAATGTTCATACCCTTCTTTCCTGTATCTTTCTTGTTCTCGAGCATTTGCAACTCTCTTTCCTCTCTTCTCCTCCTTGGTACTATTGTTCTTTCCCAAACATTACTTTCCATCAATTATATCACTACCAAATAATGAGATATGGTGATAATCAAACCAGCAAGAGATTTTTTTTGGAGAGCAACAGGCAAATCAAACCTATATTTTAGTTAAAAAATATTGGAAAGGAGTTAAACAATGATCAGTGCTTTTCTGATGCCAAAAATAACAAAACATTCCCTCTCACATAAGTATACTGAGGTGCACTAGACTTTTCATGGAGTACTCAGAACTAGCAAGAAGAGGCTGATTACTCTGCACTTTTCTATTCTACTCTTTTGGATATATCCTTGTCCACTGACCTTTCAGATATGAAGACAATCCATTCCATGCTTTCCAAATTACATGTAATGCCTTTATGAGTACTGTGTTCTTCCAAGCAAGGGCTTTCATGGAACTGTACAACTTATCAGTTATTTAGAGTGATATGTTCAGCAAGTACATTAAGCATTCAAAAGATGGTAAATTAGTACAGAGAGATTAAACTCTTTTCTCAAAATTGGCAAAAAAGCACGTGGTGGAATTAAGAGCAAGAGAATTTAATCTGACCTTTTTTTTTATTGACAGGATGGTTTTGTCTTCTTTCAGCATATTTGACTTTAGTACAAACAGTTCACTCAGCAACAATAAGATCATTAGCATGTATTATCTATTTCTGAGCTATATTGCTTATTCATATAAACCCCAAATAAATTCAGAGCGAATATAATCTTTAGATGCAATTCAAAAGAAAAAGAATAAAAGAATATATGCAGTTTCACTGTCTTATAAAGTGGAAAGATATAGTATAATGTTATGGCTCCCTCTTTTGGATAGCATATATCTAGTATTCAATTATAAGAGAACTAATCATGTTCTTAACACCAAAAATATAACTCGAGCCTCTCTGCTTCTCCCCTAGATTCTTCTTAACAGGGACAAATGCAGCCAGTAAAACCAAGTTTCTTGTAAAATGCAATTATATTGCAGATCTCTGCGTGCTATAAAAATAGGCATGTGTTTCCCAGCTAGTATCATAGCTAGAATATTTTTGAAATACATGAAACACTAGTCAATCAAGTACCTGTAAAAACTGGAACCTAAAATTCTCTCAAGGATCGCTCCTCATTTTAGTAGTACTGTTAATACGAAATGAAGGAGAACAATAAACAAGAGACTGATGGAAAGCACTTAATCTAACATAATCTCCAGACCGGTGACCAGAAAGGAACAAATTTTGTTCCTACAATATTACTATTACTTCATTAGGAACTGTGAGTGAAAAATAAAATAGTCATCTGGGTTGCTCTTTTTAAATCTTAAATACAACTGTGAGCTAGGTGGAAGTCCACAGACATATATACAATGGCTTTAGAAAGTTTTTGAACATACTCTTGAAGAATTTAAAGTCATATATTTCAGAAGAAAAAAAAAGATCCCGTAAATGAAAGCTGTTTTATTAAATGCAAAAGATGAGGAAAGAGTAGAACTGTTATAATGTACCAATCAACACAAAATACTGAATTTAGACAAGAGTCTAAATTTCAGTGGGTTAAGATTTTTTCCTAATGTAAGACTAGTAATCAAATTATGTTTGCTTTATAGATATATTTAGTTCTGACTAAGGATTTTACTTTCCCAGGTATTGGAGGCATATCACCATTCTTCTACGTTAATAGCTAGACATAATTCCACACTACACAACAGGTTCCATTTTCCCCATGTATCCATGTATGCTGCTGTGAGACAACTAAAAAGAAAATTTTTGGGAAAAAAGTGTTCATGAAAAATTCAGTAGCACTTTTCAATTACTTCAGCAGTGTCAGCTAGAAGACAGACTTTATTTCTCTTAAAAATTCTTCTTATTGCTTTCTTATTACCTTTATATAAAATATTGATGTTAGGCAGGTGTATTTATACAAATGAATGGTTCTACAAGCTTTGTTTGGAATTTTCTATTCCTAAAAGCAGTCATTCTTAAACATTTATTAAGATGTTGGGCTATACAATTAAATAATTTGTTTGATTTATACCAACTAACTTAAAATTGTTCAGACATCATGCCTATTTTTGTTATACCACTGCAGCCTGCTTTTCCCTTCATTGTGTCCAGAATTCCAAGAGAACAACTGCATTTGACTATGCTAGATCATTACTGTTCACTCTATTTATTAGTAACTGTTACTGTAAAACATTTCTTTTAAAATCAACCTTGTAATAATGAGATTTAGATGAAGGTACATTCTTTTCCATGAAGAACTGCCTGGGGGCAGTGCATATTTTGACAGCTCTTCAGAGCAAGGAAAAAAAAAGGTCAATTTAGCATGATTTATTGACAGTAGTAATGAAAATGTTTCATGAACTGATACTGTGTACACCCAGCCATACTAGTAAAAAGTGACATCAAAATTTGACTAATTATGATTGCAGAGTCACAAAGATAAGAATAAGGGAGGAAATTCACTTGTTGGAAGTTTGTTTCATGTAAAATATCTATTCCTATATAATCCAAGAAAAGATGAAAAAAAAGGTGATTGAAATACCCATTCCTATGTTCAGATTAACTATGCATTTTATTTTTCACTGTTACATGATTGAGTTAATTTGTTATCTATGAAGACAGATATTTGATGACTTGTTTAGCAGTAAGAAACCCTAATGCAGCTATCATCCCTTGTATACTCTTTTCCTGTATTTTTTAGGAATGTGAGAAGAAACAGTCACAGGCATTTGGATTTATATGAGAAAGTTTGAAAGCTTGTCTATGCCCTGACATTTCAGGCAAAAAATTAGACAATGAATATTGGAGCAGGCAACATAAGGCAAATGTTTTGTTACATCAACTTTTTTTCGGGCATATTTCTACTCCTTTTTAACTCTGAAACTGAAGCCATATACATGGTTTCCTGAAGTTATTGCTTCTTACTGAGTTTTAATGAAAAAGGCAGGAAAATATAGGGGGTCATTCTGGAATGCTATCTGAAAGCTACTAGGTATGTTTTGAATATATGAAAGTCTGCACAGTCCAAGAATTCCTACTGAAATATAGACTATTAAACTCTCAAGTCTGGTATAGATTTTACTAAAGGAAACATATCATATGTCAATTGAAAGCTAACTAGTATCTTAAGAAAAATAAACCAGTTATTTCTGTCTCTGATTGCTAGAAACAAAGGAACCAAATAGCAAAACAGTTGGTATCAACAATAGTAGCTGCAGTCTCATCAGAGCTTGATTTAGTGATTAAAGGCATATGCAGAGAACATATTTTCCTATCTTTAGACTCAGTTGAAGATGTGTCTGAAGTCTTGTGAAGCAGCAATAAGCCACATATAAAGTCTGCACTAATGGTAAAAATTTGAGGAGGGCCCTTTCAAGAAACAAGACAGGGAATATTAAAACCTCAATAACAACAACAACAACAAAAAATAGAGGATTTCTTTCCCCAGAGGACTTAGAAACCTGACTTAATTAAAATTTCAATATCAAAATGAGTATGGAAACCAAACTCTGAGCTACAAATCAGAGTCCTTGTTAGGCTTTTCTGTAGGCCTGTCATGCACCAGAGGGAGTCTGATTGACCACATCTAGGCTACTAGCTCTTGGGAGAGAGAATAAACCCTTAGGAATCAAATAGCAGAAAGGAGTTTAATTAGAACAGCATATACACCCAATATCCAGTGCCATGTATTTGTGGGATACCCTTTCTCTCCCTTAATCAGAGACCAGAGAAACATTTTGATTTTTCCAAACTGCTACAACTAAAACCTTAACTTATTTAGGAAGTTCCATGGAAAACTTTACCATCAGTGCTATGCTTGTGGCTACACAATGCTCTGTGGTTCATTTGTCATGTGGTTCATTTGTCACAGTTTTCAGGAGAAAACACTGAAGGATTAAATGCCAGATTGTTTGTTTGTTTGGCGCTTTAAAAACATTCACTTAACCAGGGATTCATGAAAAGATCTCATTTCAGTACAGTGGGATTTCAAGCAGTAGTAAATGGCAGCAACTTCACACGTAGTATCAGGAATCTTAAAGACCTCATCGATGAAGCTGCTGAAATATTCATTATTTTCTTTAACTGTTCTCTTGAACTTCCTTAATACTTCAGGGTTTACTAGGGAATAATTTCAGGGACAAAATCTGAGACCCAAACTGTGAAACTGTTAGCAATTCTTACAAAGAATACAGTTGTTGGACTCATGACATACCAAGGAAAAGTCAGTATAATCTTTGAAAGGGAAGCCCTGCCTCAAAGACCTATTGGAGTCCTCCAAAAGAGTTATCAAGCTTATGGCTAACTTTGACCTCTTTGACATGAGCTAACTGTGGTTCTAGAAGGCTTTTGACAGGGTCACTCACCAAAGGCTCTTAAGCAGCCAAGAGGTAGAAGTGAAGGTCCCTGCATTTATCAGTAATTGATTAAATGACAGGAACCAGCAGGAAGAAGTAAATAACGAGTTTCACATTGAAGTAAGGTCTGCTGTAGTGTTCCTCAGGGATCTATTGTTACTAGGGCCAGCACTGTTCAACACACTCATAAGTAAACTGGACACAGGTTTAAATATCAATGTGAAAAACTTTGCAAGTTACATTCAGCATTCAACTGGCCCTTAACAAAAGCTTGCAAAAGGATCTTATGATTATACTAATATACTTTACTTGGCAAGGAAACTGGCTTTTGCAATGTGAATGTTCATGTCATTTCACTGTTATTACAGACTTTAACATCAGTTTAGCCTGTACCAATTGGCACTCTCCCAGAAAATTCATCTCAGTGTTTGAGGACCAAGCCCAGGGTAACTTCTCGTAGATGAAACTCACATGGTAATCCTGCTTTGGAGGGAGGTAGAGGAGACAAGGGGAAAGTTTAGGCATATGGCTTTGAGCCTTGCCATGCCAAATCATTTAATGGTTTAGTAACTATAATAGTTTGCTATATATACACATTTGTAGTCTATGGAATACAGTGTATGGATAGGGAAATTGTTATAAAATGATGTTAAGCCATACACACGGTAAACTTGTAAAGTCTGACTATTACCATTGACGAATAACATCAGAACATAACAATAAATAGGAATAGGAAAACTTTACCCCAGATCTCTGCAGTAGTCGAAAGAAAACAAACAATGCCACATATCATGATGAAATTAAGTAGAGAATGTGATTAAGTTGCTGTCCATACATGTACGAACCTCCTGCAGCTTGAATATTGAAAAAAATGTGATCAACAAACTCAAAAGATACATCAAAAAGATGGAAGAGATTCAGTGGATGTCTAGGTACAAACAAAAGTATGGCACAACTTCCAGAGAAGGAATGATTAAATAGTCACAGAAATTTTTGTATTAGGAAAGAGACAAAGAAGGAGAGGTAAAGTCTACACATTCATCAGTGGCAAAGAGAGTGGAGAGAGAATGATTGTGGCTGCCAATGACAGTACAACTTGTCTAATGAAGCTGTCAGTTACAATGCTCAATAATAAACAGAAAGAGTTGGTTCTTATCACAGGACTGTTAAACCGAGTCTCCTTGTAGAATGTTGTAGTTCTTAGGAGTTTACATGGTTTACTGTAAAAGTGGAAAAAATCATGACAGAGAGAATCTATTCACGATTACTAAATCCCTTATATTTGGAGAGTGAGAAAACATATAGGGCAAAAATCATTTTCCATGCTTCTACACGATCATGGATGTCTGCTTGTTGAAGGCATCCTCATTTCGGACCATCAGGATGTTAACAGAATAAGAATACTTTATTACATTTAGTTCGAATTTGTCCCTGTTTCGCATTTGTCTTTTATTAATGAAGTCAAAAGATATGCAAGTGAAAGGCTTTTTTTAGTTTATTTGGGGAGTTGTGGGTGTTTTTTACTTTTTGTAAGGATGAGATTCAGACTTAGAAATAAGAAAAAGGAAAGCCATTATACTTCATAGTTCTGAGTTCTGTATCATTCCTGTTGTTTATTCCTGTTTCTGTTAAACTCATGCACTATTTCTGTTCACAAGTTCCTATGCTTGCAAAAGGCCTGCTTAGCTCTCAGGGTGAGATTTTTCCTTGATTCTGTGATGCTAGTGAAGACAGCAGAAGAACTCAGGGTTGAGTTCTGATAAATGACAGCATTCAGCAGCTGCTCAGTTTCTTCAGGAAGGAAGCAGCAACAACGGGCTGCAATTAGCAGTCCAAAACTGCTAACTGTCTTTAATTGGTCAGCAACTGAGTTTTTCTAGTCCAGAGAAGTGAATGTATATTCTCTTCCAGGCAGTAATTAAGTCTAATTTCCACAATCCTCTCTACAGCAAAAAGATTTGTAACAACTCAGATGTATATGAGCAAAACCAAAAAAGGACAGGAGAGGTTAATGTGTTTTTTTTTAAATCTGGGGAATATTAGTTTAAAGATGTTTTTATTACAAGAAATTATACAAGTTATAGACTCGGAAATTTAGAAAGTTCTCATCCTGTTACATACGATGCTCAGCAGATATGCAGAGGTAAGAGGCACCTGACATGGATTCTCAGATTCTTGTTAGGACCTAGCTGTGTGATCAGAGTGGACTGCTGTAAAATGAAGCAGCAAGAAAGAGGCATTTGCCAGATGCACACAGTCACAGCTATCCAGAGAACCGGTAATAACAGTGCTACCATAGGTGATTCTCCTCTGTTTCATGCAGGGTGACTGATGAGAATTGATGTTTCTGGAAATTAGGGGCCTGTATCTCCAGATACTGCTTGGGTTTGAATAGGGCAGATGGAGGCCTATGCTGTTTACAAAAAACAAAACAAAATCCACCCACCCAAACAAACAAACCCCCAAAATGCTTTAGGTATTGCAAGGTATCAATATTGAAGTACTGCCGGCCACTTTATGAGTGAACGAACTTGAGACAATCTTAAAAGGGGAGCAAAGAGAAGAATTTTGCTTTGATGACAGCATTTATTTTCCACCTGTTTCTGAAGGCTATTTTTTTTAAAACCATAAATGTGATGAATGCATCGCATTTATAAATAAGGTGTGGTATAAAAACACCTGATGCGGCTTCATTATATGATAAGAGTGAAATGTGTTCCTTGTGGAGAAAAATCAATACTAAAGATCAAAGGAATATCTTCAAAAGACCTTGTGTTAAGTGTTTACAAGTGCTATATTTCCTAGTTCCCCTCATGTTGATGAAAAGAAGATCCTGTTAAAAGGTTCATTATTGGAGAAAAATATTTTTATCCAATATCTTCTATTTTCTTTAAATGTGAAAATACACATAACTTTTGTAATCAAATGACCTGCTACTTCAGGAGTAAATATTTTCAAAGTCTCTTTTTAGTTCCATTGGATGCTATTGCTAACAAGTGAGAGATCCTTTTACAGGATGGGTTGGAAGTGCTGCAGGCTTCATTCACTAGCTGATGGAAGGATGGTCTGGAAGAGAAAGAGTCCAGAAACAGTTTCATCTGCACCTAGGAAGAGACTTGCTCCAGAGGAGGGCAGATGGTATTTTCACTGCCCAGGGACAGTTGCTTTAAAATCACAGCTGTGTCTCTGCATGAGTCTTTGCCAGTGAGGATTGTCCAAACATGAATCAACACATTTTCTTGCCAGATCCACCCATCTGGGAGACTGGTGTACTCAGTGTGAGTACTACAGAGAGGGTGACTCAAGTCATGTTGAATTGAATTTGGACCAATGTCTTCAATGTATGTGCTCAAAAACCTGACAAAACCCTAAAACAATTACTAACCCTCTCTTGTCACAGTAAGAGAAATGTTTCTCATAATGCACGTACAAACAATAGATTTGTTTGCCTAGAGACATTAATTCAACAGACATTTCAATACTAACTGCTGTTAGTTCACGTTCCCTTTAACTTTATTAATATTTGTGTGACTCCTTGACTTATGCAACTCAGTGAACCTGCACTGCTGTCCCAGACATGAAGAACTGCCTTCAGATGACAAAATTTTACTCTCTCTCTACTGTATATACTACCAAACAGATCTGCAACCCAATGGGCAAAAAGTATTTATGAAAATCTATTCCAAAAGGTTTGCAGTGAGAGCTGCTGAGTGGGAAAGTGTTTCTTTGTCAGTATGGCCCATGTTTGTGTGCCTGAATGGGATCTGAGTACTTACATTCAAAGAGTGGATGTACATCAGTCAAAAATCTGTCCCTTAAATTTTTTGAATCCTTCAAAACCTACTTCATCTCTCACAGAAATAAATGAAATCACCTTTCTTGATTCTCTGAGGTTCAGTACAAGTGGTCAGGCAAGATGCACACTGCCTGTTTTCTTTTTGGCCTTTCAATATTACTCCAAATCCCATCTTTACCTACAAAGAGGGGAGAGGGAAGGAAAAAAAAAAAGGAAAAAGAAAACAAAAGGAGTTTGTTTCTTCAAAGTCAGCCATCAATGACATATCCAGTTTATATTCATGTTTGTATGACAACTGTACTCAGATAATATTTGAGTGCTGCAGTCAGAGGGAAGCACGTGTACTCATACTTGGTCTATCTTTAGTTAGGAGAATAATAAAAGTGAACCTACAGTAACAGAGACCTATCCTCTACTTAAGCCTTGGTATTATCAGTGGCAGTGTGCTGTTTATAAGCACAACGTTCTGTTGCTACATCTTCACTGTTCTCAGTATTTGGGCTAGGTAGATTAAAGCTACATTCAGATATTTTGTTTTCAAAAGAAACAGTCAAAGCCAATAAGACCACTTCCATACCTGGAGGCTACAGTAGATTGATACTTGCTATATCCTGTTAAAATCTGTATTTTAGCTTTACAGATTGATTGGATAATCCTGAACATTGGTTGTATCTTTCCTATTTAAAGACTGGTGAGTGCAACACGAAGCACTGCTGCTGCAGTTAACTCTGCTATTTTTAGCTGTACATGAGCACTACAGCCTTTTTCTTCTAGAACAGAATTTTACTTCACTATTAACAAATGAAACAAACTAATGTGGGATACATTATCAAGTTGCTGAAGGTTAGCCTTTCTTCATGTCATGCTTGTGAGTGACTGTGCTGCACTAATTAAAAACATTGCCATGGCAATTGCTATAGAAACATTTAAATTGGCATCATTGCTAACAAATCCCTGCTATTGATCCCAGCAGGGCTTATTTCACACTACACCTGAAGAATCTAAATAGCATATTTTATATTCAAAAGGACTTTAAGAGATACATTTTTCTCCAGTTGCTAATGTGCTCAGGAGAATAACGTCTTTCATAGACAGATAATTCATTTGCTAGGAATTGTTGCAGGATTCTGATATCAGTCCTTACTGCAAGGAGAGACTGTAATGGTTCAAGGCTATCATCTCAGATCCCTCAAATTGTAAAAAGAAAAAACATTTATGGCCTCCACTCAGAGCCTCCAATTTGCAAAGTGGGGAAAGAATGCAGGTTCTCCTCAATTTGGGGCATTAAAAATATTTAACACATTAATACCTCACCTTAAGTTTCCAGTGAAACTAGAAATTTGTTTTCCATTGTTTGACAAGAACAGTAAGTTGACCATTGTACTGAATAAAAGGTACAAGCAGAAGTGAAGTGAGATAGCTTGTGTTTGTAACTTTGATCAATTGTTTAGAACAAACTCCATTATTCTCTCTGTTTCAGACTTAAGATCTTTGCTCCTCCTAAGAGAAATCAGATTAGATATTTACCATAATGATCAGTAGATCCAGATTGAGACTCAATAACTCTCTCTTCACACTTGATTTATCCAACTACTGTAAAAATCAAAAGCAGGAAATAATGGCCTATGTCTTTTTCCTTTTTTTTTTCTTTTATCATTCCAAACACTGAGTCTTATCCTTCTTGACGGGAACGGTAAAACTTATTTCATCACAGCAGCACTAAAATCCTCCTCTTAATTAGCAAGGAAATCAGTAGAGGGCAGCACTACACAGAAAACCACACATGTTAATCATACTAAATTCTGTCCTGGCTAGGACAAAATATGGGAACTTAGATTAGAAAAAAAACTTTAAATATTAGTGTTTGCACAGAAATATTTTCTTATATCAGGCTCAGTGCATCTTTGCACAATGCATTGTGTTCCCTTGAGTGGCTGTTCTTACTTTTCCAGACTACATAAGAATCCTTAGTTTCAGTATTAAAATACACCAAGTCTACCGAAGCCACTTGAACAGCTGACTGCAAGACAAAATGCAGAAGTCAATGACCACTTTGAAGTATTGCTTTAAGTATAAAGAAAAGAGTAATATAAACATCTAATGCTCTCAAATGAGTGTGAGAAATAGTATTCGGACAGAAAGGAATGAGGACAATTGCTGGAAATTTATAAAGTGGGGTTTTGAAAATGGAGAAGTGAGCACTTGAAATTTGGAATTTTATTTCCATTTGAAATGATCACAAAACTGAACATGCAATGACACGCCTCCAATTGGAAATATGAAAATATATTTGTGTCCTTTATCCTTCCCTCTGTTTCAAAAAGGAGTATGAATAAATCAGAAAAAAAACATGAGTGTCAGACTTGTCTTGGTTTTGAAACAATGCCATTTTTAAAAGAAAATTTTAACCCTTAGACATTTTTGATAGCTTATTTTTCACAGCAATCTTCCAAGGCTTACAGGGTTTCTGAAATACATTTTTTTGATTTTTAGTAGTTTCATAGATTCACTTAATTTTGCCAAGTAGGTGTGTAGTTGGCAGTACAAACAGAAAAAAGTAGCTTTTCCTTTGCTTTGTGCTTTGTTTGGTTTTAATGCAGAAGAACCAATATGTTCAAAGAAATTAGAGAAATAAATCAGTCGTGATCTTAAAGATAGAAACCCATAAAATTTATCAGAATAGTTAAGTAGCAACACATCACTCACATACAAAGCAAAAGCAATCAAATCCAACATTTTGTCCATATGAATATTTGAACATGTTATCATTCAGAATGTATATGAATTCTTGATCTACAGTCCAATAAAAAAGTGCCATAAGTCAGCAGTGAAAGAACACTATTAGGGAATACCTCAAGAAAGAGTCTCTCAAGAAGAGGCTTCAGAGCCATTGGTATAACTAGTTAACCTGCCTTTTTAGTATAGCATTTTCAAAACTAGTTCCTATTGCTGTTTAATTTTTTTTTATAGTGCCTTAACCAGGATCTAATTTACAATGTTAGAAGAGGCCTTGCAATTGGCCTCAGATGGTACAGTCGGCTGGATCTGAGGATGTGGATGATCATATCTTATGCTCTAAATTGATAAAGAGTTTTATTTTCATAGAATCATTATGATTGGAAAAGACGTTTAAGATCATTGAGTCCAACCACTAACCTCACACTGCCAAGCTCATCACTAAACTAAACCATGTCCCTCGGTACTTCATCTATGCACCTTTTGAATATCTCCAGGGATGATGACTCCACCACCGCCCTGGGCAGCCCGTTCCAATGCTTAATAACCCACTCAGTGAAAAAATTCTTCCTAATGTCCAATCTAAACCTCCCATCGACCAATTCAAACACATTTCCTCGTGTTCTGACATTCATTACTGGAGAGATTGACCTTCACCTCACCACAGCTCCCTTCCAGGTAGAGAGTGATTGTATCTCCTCTCAGACTTCTCTAGACTAAACATCTCCAGCTCCCTCAGCCACTCCTCATAAGACCTCTTCTCCAGACCCTTCACCATCTTCGTTGCCCATCTCTGGACATGCTCCAGCACCTCAAGTCATTCTTGTAGTGAGGGGCCCAGAACTGGACACAGTATTCGAGGTGCGGCCTCACCAGTGCTGAGTACAGGGGAACAACCACCTCCATGGTCCTGCTGGTCACACTCTTTCTGATACAGGCCAGAATGCCATTGGCTTTCTTGGCCACCTGGGCACACTTGTGTTCAAATGGCTGGCAATAAACATCCCCAGGTCTTTTTCCACAGACAGCTTTGCAGCCACTGTGCCCCAAGCCTGTAGCATTGCATAGGGTTGCTGTGGCCCAAGTGAAATAGCTGGATGGCACTTGGCCTTATTTAACATCATGCGATTGGCCTCAGCCCAGTGCTCCAGCCTGTCCAGGTCCCTTCTTGTCCTCAAGCACATCTATGTTCCCACCCAGTTTGATGTCATCTGCAAATTTACTGAAGGGGCACTAAGTCCCCTCACCCAGATAATTAATAAAGATGTTAAACAGAAGAGGCCCCAGCACCAAGCCATGGGCAACACCACTGGTGACCAGCTGCCAACTTCACTCCATGTTTTATAGGGAATTAGAATCATCAAACCTAGACATGGATAAAAGAGTGACTGAGTTTTCCTTTTTCTTTTGACCTGTATCAAATAAGTTTCAATCACACGACAAGATCATCATGTATGGAATATGTTTTGCAGTTAATGTCAAAAGTTACTGGTATTAAATTAGCCACAAGAGAACTCTCCTTCGGCCCTCTGCATGCAACAGGAACATACTGAGCATTACAAGGGAGAGAACAAGATTTAAGACTGTATCTACAGAATCCAAAGAAAAGATAACCACCAATGTATGCCAAGAGCTATGCATATTCATGATTTTATGTAAACAGAGTTGACTTACTTTGTGCATTTATTCTTCAATTAAAATAAAGAAGTAAAAGAAAATAAGAGTTTTCCTGCATTATATCCATGATCCTGTGCATAAATTTGACACCTACTAAATTCTTTATTCATTTGTTTTTGAACATGATGTTAGAAAGTGATAAATACCCCAAGCCTTCAATTCTTGCTCAGCTAAAACTGTTTGAAGTGACTAAAATGTTAAGACTTTGATTCTCCTTCAGATTGCTAGCTAAGATCCTGAGACCATATAGAATATAATAATTTTAAGGAAAACATCACACAAGGGCATAATTCTATCAATTTAATCATTAAGATCTTTAGAGTAAAATTAATTTGATGTCTTCCCTTAAACAGTCAGGTTTTCAACTAATAATTTTCACAACAGCATCCCATCCCTTTCCTTTCCCCTTTCCTTTCCTTTCCTTTCCTTTCCTTTCCTTTCCTTTCCTTTCCTTTCCTTTCCCCTTTCCTTTCCTTTTTCCTTTCCCCTTTCCTTTCCTTTCCCCTTTCCTTTCCCTTTTCCTTTCCCCTTTCCTTTCCCCTTTCCTTTCCTTTCCCCTTTCCTTTCCTTTTTCCTTTCCCCTTTCCTTTCCCCTTTCCTTTTTCCTTTCCCCTTTCCTTTTTCCTTTCCCCTTTCCTTTTTCCTTTCCCCTTTCCTTTCCCCTTTCCTTTTTCCTTTCCCCTTTCCTTTTTCCCTTCCCCTTTCCTTTCCCCTTTCCTTTCCTTTCCTTTCCTTTCCTTTCCTTTCCTTTCCTTTCCTTTCCTTTCCTTTCCTTTCCTTTCCTTTCCTTTCCTTTCCTTTCCTTTCCCCTTTCCTTTTTCCTTTCCCCTTTCCTTTTTCCCTTCCCCTTTCCTTTCCTTTCCTTTCCTTTCCTTTCCTTTCCTTTCCTTTCCTTTCCTTTCCTTTCCTTTCCTTTCCTTTCCTTTCCTTTCCTTTCCTTTCCTTTCCTTTCCTTTCCTTTCCTTTCCCCTTTCCTTTCCCCTTTCCTTTCCCCTTTCCTTTCCCCTTTCCTTTCCTTGGAAAGTAGCTGCAGATAATATTGGGTTGTGACAGAAAGAGGAACAGGTATGTTTTTTACAAAATTCAAAATTTCAATATCCTGAAATTTCTATTTTTTCCTGTCCTCACAGTGCTAGCAGTGTTTATGGACTAGGATTCACAAAGTGATCAATACTTTTGCTGATGAATTGTTTTCCTGTGCTTTCTATAATCTACAATGTCAGCTCAGCTACAGATATCCTAAAGCAAACACAACCTGGACAGGAAAATCTGGGTTATGGAAAAGACTGGGACAACAGGCATCTCAGATGAAGTGCTAAATAAAGAGTATGAATGAAAAAATATATGATTTTGGTTTGATCAAATGTTGTTTACAAACTTCCACATAAAATATCAGTGCCAGTTTCAGAAAATCAATAATAATACTAAGATCCTATATCATGAAATTTCTCATTCATTCAGGTGGGGAAAAAATAAAACACATTCTAAATGAGAATTCTGTCCCAAATGCAGAATTTTCATAAGCTCCACAATATTCCTATTTACGAAAACTTATCTAACAAGTACTTTTTCTTTCTTGAATAAAGGATCTATTGAAGGCATCAGTAATTCTTGAGATTTCATCTTTGTGCCGAAACAGAGGTGGATCCTCTGGACACCTAACAAATGGGAGGAGGCATTTTATTAATCATGAAATAACAGAAAGTTCAGACTCACAGACAATTCTGAACAGACAGTATGATGTAATAGCATCAGGCTGAGTAGGGAAAGACTAGGTTGGAAGGTTTCTTACTATTTGGGTTATTACATTGTGTCAAGGTGCTGCTAGTAGTTGAAGTTTTCAGGTGAAGAGCTATTTTACTCAGATTGTGTTTTCCATTGTCTATATACAGTGTGAGAGAGTGAAATTAGAAGGAGATGAAGGAGATCTTAAAAAGCTTGCTCTGAGCAGTTTTTATGGTTATATGTAATTTCCATGGGCTACTGTCATAATCAGTAGGCTATTGGCATTCCTGTTTCCTTATGGCCCTGACCTTAGGGAAATAAAATTACTGCAACTTACTCAAATTCTTTTTTCCACCCTCTAGGTCTTACTTACAAGACGGATATAACATTTGAAAAAAATCGTTCTGGTGAATTATTAGAGGAGTGGAGGCTAACAGCATCTCTGTAAATTATGAGGACTTACTCCTACCTGATAGTTTTGCTTTGGAGCTGTATGTTTCATGTGATTCATATGATACCATCCCAAAAGAGGACTAACAAGCATGCACACAGTGAAAGGATAATAGGATTGTCAGAAAATGATGGAGAAACACTGCACCGCACCAAGCGTGGTTGGATGTGGAATCAGTTTTTCTTGCTGGAGGAGTACACAGGTCCAGACACTCAATATGTGGGCAAGGTAAGCCTTTTGTTTAATTAGAGGTGATGCTTGATATTTTCTCTCTTTCTCCACAGTTGTTTTGGTTTTGGGCAACGGTCCCAATTTCTCATTTAAGTCAAACAAAGCATGTGATGGATCACCTGAGACTTCCACGATTGCTCAAGGTTATGGGAGAAATTAAGCAATTTATGAGGAAAAAAAGAAAGGAAACCATTTGGACTAAAATATTCCAATTTCTTATTACATATGCCCATGCAAATATTCTCACCAAATCTTTTCCAGTTTTCAACTGTTAAACATAAATATTAGATAAGGGAAGAGAAGATGCTACACTTTCATCTACCTTGTGACATATGACACTCTGCTGGGATATGTACTTCCTGAAGTGAATTACAGAATTATTAAAGTTAAATTGCTTTCTATGCATGATGCCAAGTACAGTGTTTGAGAAGGAAAAAAAGAACCCAACTCTAGTTTTCATAATTTCAGCAGTAAACCAAGATCTTTACTTAATGGTTTGAAAGACTATTCATTGAGACCTATCCACATCAGGTACTGCTGACAACATCACCTCTGAATTCCAGCTTCTGCAGTTCTGTCTTTTCTGACCACACACAACTCAAAGATTTCTCAACTTTTAGTCAGTGTGGTATCTCATCATCCACAGATGTGCCTTGCAGTTTTGTACAACTGAAGAATCTTGTTAGAGACCTAGAATACACAGAGCAACCATCTAAAACGACTTACAAATGAAAGAAAGGTTTATCTTAATATCTTAATAAATGTCCATTCCAGCTTCTGTCATCCATCCACAATGGTGACACGGGCTTGGATTGTCAGATATCTCTCACTTTCTGGTGCCTAACTACCAAATGAATTGAGACAGTTTAATTAAAAGATCCCAAAATGTTTTTGAGGATTTGCTAATATCTCTGGTCATGGGAGGCATGATCATGTGGAAAGTATGGAAATACTCTTTATTAAGAAACGAATGTCAAAGAAGCCAACCACGGTAACCATGAACTTCAATCTGACCTCCTTTATATCAATACTACACCCATACAATTCTGTTTTCAGTGAAATGGATTCTGACTTGCAGTAGTGGAAATAAATGAGAGCAAATAATTGCACTGTTAGATAATTTCATCAGTAAAATGGGAAGATTTGTTGTAGGCAAAATCATCTCCAATACAGTCAATTAAATGTATAGAGATATTTCTAAAAAAAAAACATTGTTAGAAAGTATTCCCTAGTATTGAGTGAACTTGCAAAGAAAACAAAAGGTGCACTAATACAGATCTCCATAACCTTAAGTTCTACCAAGACTCAGAGGAATAAGTTTTAGTAAAAATAAAATGTTGTCATAAAGGAGAAGTAAGTATAAAACTTAAGAGTTGATTCCAGTTTCAGTCCCACTGCTAAAGATGGTCTCCAAACTACTTATGACATTCTAAACCTGAAATAAATTAAGCTTACATCAAGACTGTCAACATCATCTCTGCCTCAAACAAGGACTGGGCACATGGTAAATTGCAACAGATGTAAAATTACTGTGCGCTTATTTCAAACTAACTAAAAGCCATTGGACCTTTTTACCATAGAGCTAAGTCTAAGAAGGAAAACAAATGGTTGGATGGGAGTTGGACTGATATGATTAATTACTTACAACTCAGATAACATGTTGAAGTTCTTCACATCTCACTGCCAAATACTGTACAGAGGTCTCGAAGGAGAGGAAAGCACTACAGATTCTATGAACAGATGGAAATCACCCAAAATATGACCCTATGTTTCAAAGAGACGGAGTTAGAGTGGTAAAATCCATGGGATTGCATTAACTTTAGGACAGTTCACAACACGACAAAATTATCCTAGTTCTGTCCTCAGTGATATAAAACCACAGTAAATCCATTTGATTTAGCTCAAATTATCCTAGGTACACGCGACACACAGCACCAATAGGGAGCTGCTACAAGGCAACCAAGGAATTCCTTTTTTTTCCTTTTCTTTTTTTTTAAATAAAAAGCAACAACTTTTTTGAACAATGTTATTCGTAGAAAGGCTTAAATCTTACGTTTAGTATTCTCCTGCTCAAAGTGATGGTAATTAGCAAACTGGTACGTGTGAAGAGAGAGCACTTTTATTCAACCCATGGGAACTAGTTCACAGCAAGTACTCTTATCCAGTCCCTCTTTAATATGGATATGCAGAGGCAAATGGATTACTGGGGTAGAATAATCAATGTTACACTAAAAATTAAGTAAACTGAATTAAGAAACTTTATCAGGTAATAAACTTAAACGTAAGCATAGCTGTATTAATAAAAATGTAGTTTTCCCACTCTAGTTCAATTTTCATCTTTTAGATCATCATCTGTGGTTTGTTAGTGATGTTACTTTGTTGATGGTTTGTTTTAAGTGTATTCTGTTATTTGCAATGGGGTAAGATCACTCAGTATGAAATAAAGGAATAAAATTTATTTCTGAAGAAGGATAATTACATGGGATGGAGAGCTATTCTGTGACACCCATACACTTCCACCACTCAGTCCTCCAGCTCAATTCAGACCAACAACAGGGACCTAGGGGAACCAGTCACTTATTTGGTCACTGGATTGTTCAAGTCATGGCTGGCAGTGTAGTGCCTACAAGAGCCCTACCCCTTTGTGCTCAGGCCCCACTTTGTCAGAGGTCACTGAGGGAGGACTTTCTATTCCATATAAGAGCTGTTATCATCTTCAGCAAAGTTTAAAAAAAAATCAGATTGTTAGCAGACAGTCATTTACATGAAATGGTTACAGTTGGAAAAGACCTTTAAGTTCATCGAGTCCAACCAGTCACCTCACACTGCCAAGCCCATCACTAAACTAAATCATTATCATTCTGCACCTCATCTATGTGTCTTTTGAATATCTCTAAGGATGTTGACTCCACCACCTCCCTGGGCAGCCGGTTCCAACAAAAAAAGGACTAATGCCTGGAAGTACCATTTCACATTGGTTTGCTGGCTGTCTTTGGTACACTACAAAAGTCCAGAGCCCTCTTAATATACAAAGCAGCAGAGAAAGCAGGAAATGGGTCAGTGAAGTTCTTACTCCGTTAGTCTTATCCCAGTTCATTCCTGTCCTCTCAACATGCTGCTGAGGCCTTGGCCATTCTCAGCCTCTGCTCTGAGGAGTGTAGGAGAAAGGAGGTTACAGCCCAAATGGCTGACCCATTCAACTAGCTATTGACAACACTAAAGAGCCAAATTCTGCAGTAACCTTAGTTCCTCATCGTGAAGCATAATGTTCTCATCTGCCACAAAGATTTTTTAACATTAATTACCTAATATTCTTTTCTCTATGTATCGATTTTTCTTTTATTTTTGCCTTTAGAGTTAGATACCTTACTTTTTCACTTCTGCCTTTAATTAATTTATGCAATTAATCCATAAGGATTCTTTACAATTGTTATTTTCCCTCCACAGAGTCCATTTAAGAGCCATCTATTCTTTGGATGAGAGAACATGCAGGTGCACTATCCTTTCTGTAGTTGAAGTGTGCCTTTCACTTTTTTATAGATACATCCAACTTGTCTCATTTGAAAAACTATTGCATTCAGTACAGAACCCAAATGCTGCTAAAACCAGCATTTCTTTGACATCTTTTGACTTAGCAGTATGATAAGTTTCAAAAAAACCAACAGAATCATAAGCAATCATATGTTGCTGATGTGTAATCATTTAGAAGTGTGATTCAACTGGGGGAAGATTTCATCACATTCTTAACATGTTCTATCTAGCATGTGCTATAACTCAAAGCAATCTTTTAAACACAGAGCTTTTGAAGGAGACAATATATATTCATTAGAATCTCTGCTTTCAGATTAAAATAAGCATTCTAAGATTAACTAAAAGAATGAAAACTAATGGGATGTCCAAGGTCTCCTCATTTTTACTTTATTTTCCTCTCAGATCCCAAGTTTTTCCTTGTCTTTGAATGAATATTGCAGAATAGTAATGTATGAAAACAGAATAAAGCCATGGGGACTAAAAACATCAAAGAAATAAGAGAAAGAGCCTGATCAATATTTTTAACATAAGAATATACAAATCTGCTTGATTCCAAACTTAATAAATAACTAAATATACATTGCATTCTTCAATTAGCTTATTTTTGTGACATACATTTCTAGCAGCCATATCTCTAGGCAAATGAATCACCAACATAAAATTAAAATGGAAACGGGAAAACCAAGAAAAATAAGATTTTTAAAAAATGCCACAAGTCTCTGTCTCCACATAAATGTCTAACTTAAGTAGAAATACCAATAAAGGGCCATTGCTTTACTTGTTTTAAAATACATTATTTTTTGAAGGCTTCCAATATAAATCTTACTGAAAAACTCGCTGGCAGCAAGATTTATTTTGTCCAAAAACAGCAAAAAACAAAGTTTTCAATAACATTTGATTGCTGCTTTTAAGAAGAATGCCGGAGGGCCAGGGAAGAAAATGTTAAAAGACAAATGCAACATTTTTCCAAAAGCAATATGAATTCTTTTGGAGGAAGGACTGCAGCTTAGTTCTAAAAACCTATATACATTTTTAATTTCAGTTTAAAAAACACTGAAGCTATCAAATCACATCATGCATAACCTACATAAAAGCAGTTTAAATAAGAAATATTTTGAATGTTACATTGCAATAATAGACCTAAACTATTTTTGCAATCAAATTTGGACATCATATTTCACAAAACAAAGAATCATTTCTGAAAATAAGTGCAACAATCACAGACTTCAAATACATGAATAAAAGGAATGAATTGGCATTGTTTGGTACAGATAGAGCAGCTGTCAGGAGATCTGACAGCTTCTGTTTCTGCAACTACATAAAAGATTTCTAAAAAAATAATCCCAAGTTCCTGTCATGTTCAGAGCAAGAAGCTTAGTTCATATTATCATAAGGTTGATTTATATTCAACACCAAGAAAAAAGTTTTGATGGTAAATACAATCAATACAGTAAAGCACAGGTAAAGACCACTCAGAGAAACACCATTATAACAGAGGTTTTCAGGACAAACTAAAAAAGCAAGTGCCCGAAAGCCCACATTGATCCTACGTGAAGGTAGGAGGATGGCACAAATTATCACATTTGGGCCCAGTCTGCTCTGTTTTTAAGGACTCTTTGTGTGTTTTTCAAGTTCAAATGGTAAGTCAGCTAAACTGCTTGTGAAAAACAACACTAGACCAAGAACAAACCCAAAGACATAAGAAATGAGGAAATGCTTTATTTATTCCAAACTCTTCCCTTTGACTCTCCTCTCCTGAGACAGAACATCCAGTATGCACTGGTTTTCAAGTTCAAAAACCAAACAATAAAGAGCAGAAAGCTACCAACCATGTGCCCTTATAAAGCCTTTGTGCTCAATGGAAAAAGGAGAATTTTCAGGATAGTTTCTGAGAATTTAGCAAGGCTAAGTGATAAGTTCATCCATAGCAAAGTACAGGCCTCCGAAAAATTACATGGCTACTTTTAAAGCCAAAGTTAATATGAGAAAGTTCAATAAAGGCAAAGCAACAATTTCCCAATTCTTTTCCCTCTCTCCCTTCATCATTCTCTTCTAGATGTGGAAAAGCCACACTCAGTTGATACCCAACATAGATGCAAAGGCTACCATGTGAAGTCTGGTTTATTGCTCGCTACAATGCTTGCTCTTTATGCTTAGTCACAGTTCCTGGGGATCTCATAAGTGTGCTCAGAGCACCTGGGACAACAGTAATGAGGGTTTGGGCCCACCTTGTGGATGCCCAAACTGTGGATTTTGCTGGGATTGGCAAGCTAAGAAAAAACAAGGTTCAAAGTAAAACCAGATGATACAGAGACAAGAGGGTATGAAGAATTCTCTTGTCTCCAGTGGTAACTTCCAGTTGCCATTTAAAACAGAGTTTTCCTTTTAATAAAAAATGGCTTTTCTGAGTTTAAAAGTGTCTTGATCTCGACACGTTCCTTATGAGAAAAGGCCTAAGCAGTTCTGACTTAAAGATCAGGCTGGCTCAGGAACCTGCCACAGTAACTGTTATTCGTAGAATCACCTGATCTCCTTATTACAACTTCACAGGCTAGTATTTCTCAGCCTTGCTGCTTTGAGCTTGGAGGAAGAGAAGATTATACTTCTGGCAATCTGCAGACCTATCATTATCTGTTATCAGGCAATCATGTATTGTGCATGGAAAGGTGGGAGGGTGAGGAAAAATGTATTTCACAAGATACTTTTCATGATGTTGTATATTTATTACATTGATTACGTTACGGGAGTGACTCTGAAGAGGGAAAGTATTTCGACTATATTGTGGTTTAGTGGTACCTGCCAGACTGGTGATAACAAGAGTGCAAAATCCATTGCAGCAAAGAAATATGCGACGATTTAGAAAGAGCAATTTGACTGCATCAGAGGGAGGTACTGTGTAACATCTTGTCTCTCAGATAAAGGCTTATGAATAGTCACCTTGAAGCCAAACAGAGGAGCTGTCAAGAAGCAACTGTCAAGAACATCAAGTCTTTTCTTCTGATATGTGTCTGATACATCAAACTCTGTCCATTGCAGGACTCATCACACATTTCAGCCTTCTAGAAACTGAAAAATATGTTAGTCTAGCCAATGTAATCAGTAAATTTAACACTATGCTGGGTACCAAAAGAGGAATCTGTGATCTCTTGTCAGTTACAGAAACACATAACTACGGTCAAATCCTTGCTGTATGTATTGCTGTGGCAACATGAGTACATTGGGCCATCTTCTGCTCTCTCTTTTATCAATGTATGGTCAAAAAACGGCTGCAGTCTTTCTTTCCTGTTTTTACATAGCAGAGTGTAAGAAAACGAGTGACAAAACATGCCATCCTCCATTAATTTTTCAGAAGTTACTAATTCCTCCCTATCCCCCTTCACATTTCAGGGACAAATATGCCACTTCAGATGAAAGTTATTATACTTTTTTTTGTCAACTAGGGAGTGTAAGAAAATGCCAATCAAGCTGATAATATTAACTAAGTTCTAACTTAAATTGAAATTGGTTTTATGTATTCTCTATTTCCATAGAAGGAACCTATGGAGAAACTACATCAATTCATAGAATCATAGAATGATAGGGGTTTGAAGGCACCTCTAGAGATCATATAGTCCAATCCCTCTGCTAAATTGGGTCCACCTAGATCAGGTCACTCTGGAACATGTCCAGATTGGTTTTGAAAACTTCCAGAGAAGGAGACTCCACAACCTCCCTGAGGAGCCTCTGCTAGGGCTCCCTCACCCTTAGAGTAAATTCCCGTCCGTTTAAGTTGTAGAACTCTAAACACAATCTCAAAGAGGTTTTGGAATGGTTGATTCAGCTGTAAGAATAAAGTTCTAGTCCAAACTATGACATAAAAATGATTCATGTTGCTGGAAATAATTATTAACAGCATTTAATTGAACAATTGCTTTATGCACATTTGCTTTATTTTTTACACCTGTAAAATGTAATTGCCAACATTTGTACAACGAAGCTTTTCCTCAGAATATGTCTATGTATTAGGTGTTCCAACACAATATTACAAAACCCCTCTGGAATATCATGAAAACAGCCATGAATCATCCATTTGATTGAAAGCAGGGCTTTAAGTATTTGATTTAACAGGATATCAGGGTATACTATGAAAAGGATGAAAAAAACAGAACTAAATATTAATAGCTACCTCCCTGGTGAACAGTGCTTGCATGTTTGAATTTGTGATATAAGCTTTAACTTTTCCTAATGCATAAAAATGATAAACACAGAAGTATTAGGGGATATTATTATACTCGTACTCAAGCATCCATAAAATGCATTTAGCTAATGTAAAACTTGTGATTGTTTCCACACCTGTAGACATTTTTGCCCCAACTTTTAGCTATTGCTACATATTTCTGATTAAGAGATACATTTAGTTTCTGAATATTCTTATTAAAAAGTTTTGGTTTACAACGTCTATGCAACTTAAGTGAAAATAACAGCACTATATCAAAAACATTCCAACTACTCATGTAAGCTTTAAAAATGGAGTTTTTCTGATAGTTCAATCTTACAGGGATTGTGGAACTAAGCATATTTTTTCTTTTTAATAAGAATTTGTGATGAATAAACCCTATCAAATACCAGGAGGTAACAGAGCATTAAATGTACAAATATAACTGGGTCAGGTAGCTGACTGATAGGACTGAATTAACAAATGAAAAATAAAATACAGACACTATTTGCCTAACTTGTCTCTCTACCACTGCAACATTTACATTTAAAATGCTGAGACTAAATATCCTCTAAATCAATCATTTAAAAAGAAAAAAAGGAAAAAGTTACTGTATATCCTGTGTGACACAAGTGACCAAATGAAATAACCAAGTATATTTATCTTGTATTTTAAACCTATGTTAATTAGCTGTAAACAAATGGTGACTAGGATAAAATGAATGTAATGAGGAATTTGACATGGAAAAGCAAGTATTTCTCAGCATATTGTCGTTGGAGTAAATGGAAGTGTATTGTCACAAGACAACAAAATAAATCATTAACATTTTCTCTAACTGTCTCTCTAAGTTTGACAGAACATAGAATTACATTAATCTCTGTATAGTCTAATAATCTTGAAGTGGAAGAGGTCACAGTCTAATTCCCACCCATTTCATATGAAATATTTAGAATCCTGTGCAGAAGGGCATGAAGTGAAGGGCAAAACGTCAATCTATCCCAGAAGAAATTCTTTAGTCCTTCAAAAATACTGTTAATGGGGGAAAACTAGATTAACTCATTCATTTTGCATTCTATTAGAGGTAATGCAGTTAATTGTCTTTGTACTTCAAGTGTCTAAATAAGGTCTAACTTCAAAGTGTACTGTAAAATAAAAAGAAACAATAAAAAAATTCCAGAGTTAAAAAAAAACAATAAAAAAACTCCACGGTTAAAACTAATGTCATGTTCCTAAAAAGCTATAACACACATTGTTTTATCTTCAGGATAAAGATTTCCGTTTATCTATTTGATAAGGATAAAAAAGAAATTATAAACATTATAAAACCTTATAATGATGATATCATTATTAATAGGGATTTCCAGTTCTGTAAGTACCATTCAATAACATCTATCACAGTATTTTACATTAAAGAAACAGTACCTATAGTATGGCAGGAAACGACATAATATCTGTTCTGCTGAGGAGTAAACTGCAGCAGAGTTGCTGAACCAGTGATTTGAAGTCAGAGCCAGTTGATGACAACAGATGCAGGACTGAATAGCCACTACACAGGGACAAATTCAGTGAAATAGCAAGGTTTATCTATATGAACAGATCAAGGCAGAAAGAACAGCACACATCATGAGTAAAAGTAATTTGAACAACAAAAGAACATTCCTGATAACTTTGGATATTAGCCACAAGTCAAACTGGGTCTTAAAACCAAATAGAGAACAATCACATGGTCAGCATTTACTCCAGATGAAGTTATAGGATAATTAGAAAAACAATCATTTTTACTTTTTGTGCTGTATGCTTCTTAAAAGTACAGAGCAATGCTCTAAACAAAAAAATAATGTCAGCAGAGGATGCAGATAGCACTGAAGATCTCTTTTCCTGCAATATTTTTTTCATTAATAGAAAATTAGCATTGATACATTCTGATTTGTATTAACTTTAACAAGTTGCAAATGCTTTCACTATCCATACTATTAAACCATTAGTTTAACTCATCCTTCATGCACCTCCTGCTGGCCTTCTTTTTATTTACATTTGTTCTGAGATTCTTAGGAAAAACCCCAAAACAATCCATCTTCAATAAATCCTGCATTTTCTAATGTCTCCATGTTAATCTCACAGCATCTAATCAGTTTGTAGATTGAAATATTACATTAAACGAAGCAATACTGTTGGTCTGCAGTGTCTGGGCCTTATGCTTTGGGTTTTCTAGGCACTACTCTGTCATGGAATTTTCATCTGAAGCCCCAGGCAGCTTTCCCCTGGCTCTCCTCTAAGCCACAATCCTCATGTTCAATCAAATAGGTACAATTAACTTGTGATTTGTGTCGAATCTCAAGCCCATCCCAGGCTCCCTCCAAATAGCATTGCACTTTTCAGGTTCTCCTGTGCCAGGAAAATAAGAACAGACAGACACTGCCTTGTCTGCCATCATTACAGTGATGACCTTTCAAAGACAGTATTTTGAAACAAGATTTTAAAAAGTCATACTAGTAGGTAATGAAAACATCAATAAACATAAAACCAGCAACAAATCAGGAAAAGGAAAAAAATTACCCTAGATCTACATATAGTAATAACAGTCTGGTGCATGTTATGTCGTGTTCTGATTTCCAGCCTTATGCTTTGATACACCTACATTTAAGAACCTGCTTCTCAGATTTTATGAGATGGGCATCTACCTGTGTGTCTTGGAGCAGCCACAGAGCAGGGGAATTGCACTCATACTGAGGAAGGCATGAGAGGAATAACCTTACAATGTACTTTCACGAAGTACCCTTTACATTTCCAATGCAGTCTGCAGAACAGAGAAACAGTATAACACTCCAAATAAATTTCAGACTTAGTTTTTTTTGTTTCCGTGTTCAGTTATCTCTGCCAATAAATGAGCACTAGCAAAGGATCTCATTAATGCTTTAAGGTAATCAATGAGTGTATCTAACTTCCACTACTGCTCATCTGAAAGTTTGATCTTAGATAAACATTTGTAGTATTTAGAGAGATATCTTTTAACAACCACATTCTGAAATGAGTATTGAGGAATGAACAGCTTTCCTCTTGTGAAGTGTGTACATTGTTCACAAAATACTTATCAGTTTGCCAAGTAGGATCCTTGGAAAAATACATTTTTAGTTGAGATGTGAGGCTTTGTGGTAGAGATCATTATGAATAAATAAGCATGGAGCAAGAAACCATCACCTTTTAGGTTTGAAATGAATTCATGTAAAAGTAAATATGTTTGAAGAATACTAAATAAAATATTTTTAATATTTCTAGAAACAAATTTAGTTGAACAGCTTAGGAAAAATGCATATTTTGGGATCTGCTTCGAGTCAGGCTTACAGTCTGTTTCTGTTTAGTGCTGTAAATTTGGAAGCCTGCTTTCAGGTAAAAAAAAAAAAAAGACTCTTTGATCATATTGCCTCACATCTTGACATCTTACTCTATTACTCTTGCATTATGCTGCATGAATCTCTGGAAAACATTGTCTTGATCTGTAGATATCCAAGTATACATACATTTACGTATATATATACATAAAATTGGGACTAAAAGCAATAAACTACTGTTATTGATGTATTCTTTAGATCACATCACATGGATGATATGCAGCTGGAAACACATGGGTCAGTTCAGTATAACTTTAGTCAAGACAGTACTTGTCCAAAGTTAGGGCTATGGGTAGTAATACAGGTTCAAGGACAGATTTATAAAACAAAACAAAATGATACTCTGTCTCTGTAACATTAGTATTCTAATCTAACAGATGGAGATGCTGGGGCCAGAGGGGGAAAGGGAGTGTAAAAAAAGCAAGTTACAGTGGCCAGACTTGCATACTCTCTCAAATCAGTGACTGCTATCGCCTGTGAGAAAAAGTACTTGGCTAGACAAACCACTGGTCTTCCCTACTTGACTATTTCTTATCCATTTGTTAGTGTGGAACTGAGCCCAGACTAATTAGTTCCAAGGAGGGTAAGGGATAATCCATCCATATGATAAACTCATGTTGCTTCCCGGGCCAGAGTTTTTATTCCTGCCTGTCTCTGTGCACATCTTTTGTAACTGCAGTGCATTTTTAGTGCCTCTGAAATGGCAAGAGATATCATACATTGAGACAGATTTCACTCAGAAGTTTCTGGTGAGTGAAAAATCTATGAGAAAAATATCCCTTCTTTCTGTGAAGCCTTTAAAGTAATGATGGATTTCCCACCTGTTCCAGGGATTGATTCAAGTGACAGTGCTTGATGTTATGTTGTGATGATTTCTGACCTGTGGACATCCTGGATAACTATAGTCACTTCCTTTAAACCTGTATCTAATGTTACGAAACAGCCAAATGACAGGTTATGGTGCACTATAAAAAAACCCAGTTTGGCTCTTTTCATCAGGCTGAAAACCTACAACCAAGCTGTTGATTTGGAGAACAAAGAGAGGAGAAGAAACAAATAAATTCTATGTGCTCTGAAATCCAATATTTGTGCAGAAGTAAGCTATAACCTAGCATAAGGCACTGGAGATAAAGAAGATATGCAGGGGAAGGGAGTACTTGAGAAAACAGCTCTGGTTTCTAAGACTCTTTCCTAGGTATGGGAAGATCTATGTGGAGAGAATGAATTTCCCTGTATTATATTTGTATCAGCAGAACCAAATGACTACTAAGAAATCTGCTGAACCGTTCCTGAATGAAAACTAGATTTACCCTTACCTATTAAGTGAAAATCAGCACCTGCAGCTGATGTCAGCAGTGTTTTTCACATTATCATTCTCTAGAGAATTTGTAACAATAGATAGCTGAACACAAGAACCAGATGCTGGAAAACAGAAGATAAGAAAAGTAAATGTCATTTGCCTTGTTTAATATACAGTCACTTAGGTTACCATCACACACAGAGTTTGGTTGTTTAATTAAGAAGTTTGTGCTGATGTCACAAATTCAAGTCAGGTGAATACATTGCCATTTAGCACATGCATAGAACTTTTGATTAAACACACATAAATAGAAAATTACAGCAGTGCAGATACTGCAATCCATACTAAAGAATGACTACATTTATTAAGATATCTTTAGAGTTTTTAATTAGTTAAAATGCTAATGAAGGAGAATATTGGCTGAGTTGGTGCCATATCCTAGCTAGTGTAAATTTCACAAAGGTCTGAGATCATACAGTGAGGGCACTGGCACATCCTACCTGTCACTTGGACTCAACATATTTTCTGCGAGATTTTAGAGTGAGCTGGGATGCTACAAGCTCTTATTTCAAGTACATTTCTTTCATTTTTGGTATAAATGAATTTGTTTTGTTTAGGTAAAATCCATCCTCCTCCACAAATACTGTCTTCTTTCCCACCTTTATATACATAACCTTCTTTACTTGGAGTAAACTTGGAGTGCTAATTACAGTCAAGTTTCCTGGGGTCAAATCAATTTGTGTTTTAATACATATTGGGCAGACTTGGAAAAGTCAATCTTTTTCTGTGCCATGGCTTCAGAATAAATAGCACAGTACAATCACCATATATGAATAGAAATTTGCTGTAAATAGGCACATTGCTTTGTAAAAATAACAGATATATGAGCTTGTGTCTTCCTGTATTTGGTATGTTTCTTCCCTCAGCCCAGGAGCTTTAGCTAGAAGCTGTGATTAAAAGATATTTGAGGAATTCTAAAAGTACAGAAATTCTTTTTTCACCCCTCTCATTTAGGAAAGGGTCACTTTGGGTAAACTTGGATAGCTTATGCTTTTTTTGTTCCTTCCAATTGCTTACTATTTACAATTATTGGTTTCACATTGAAGAAGACATAACCATATTTGAAGGAATCACACTAAATTTGACAGTTAATGACATTTTGGCAAGTTGATGATTTATGTCTTATGCAGTCTATTAGGGTTTTCTCAAACATTTTTCAGAGTCAATAGGTCTGGATATATTACAGCCAAAACTCAATATTCTACCTGTCAAACTATTCACTTCATGCTTCATTTTGTTAATTTTATGGAAAAGTTTTCCAATCTGAAGTTATACATGGCTTGAGTCTTTTGCCTTAAGTCATAAAGAAAGCAATGTTATGAAAGGTAAACTCAAGGAAAAGAATGTAGGTAAAGGCAAAGTTTTGACTGGCGTGCAGAAAGCACCTTAACTGTATCAGGAACTAAGAGGCTGATTATACAGTGTGTTACTGGAGAGGGGGAATGTTTTTTATCTGAAACATAAGTTTCCCATGAAATATTAAAAGAACAGGGATGTGTTCAGACAGCTGCATTACAGTGCAGCAAAACCTTAAATAGAAATACATTTGGTATAAACAGACAATTCCAATGTAACTCCTGATTCAACTTTCATTCACACAGGGGGAAAAAAAATCTTTGCCTTTTATAGCTTCTAATTTTACCCTGCTGAATTGTGATAGCCTCAAACTAAAATAACTAGCACCATTTCCACTTTTATTGTTGTGCTTCCAGTAACTGGAAGTAAAAAAAGACAACCAGCAAATGCTAATGCCTTCCTTTAAGAATGACCTTTGAATTACACATGTGGAAACCAAACCCTATTCCACCCAAATGTATGTAATACATTTATGTATTAGACTATTATATATGTAATAGACTACTACTCCAAAAGCATATTTACACATACACAAGTGCTGGGGGAGTTGGCTGATGTGATTGCTAAGCCTGTCTCCACCATTTTTGAACCATCATAGATCACAGGTGAAGTGCCTGAGGAATGGAGGAAGGCTAATGTCACCCCAGCCTTCAAAAAGGGCAAGTAGTAGGACCCAGGAAACTACAGGCCTGTCAGCCTCACGTCCATCCCTGAAAAGGTGATGGAACAGCTTATCCTGGATGTCATTTCTGAACACATGAAAGAAAAGATGGTTATTAGGGAGAGCCAACATGGGCTCACCAAAGGGAAATCCTGTTTGACCAACCTGATAGCCTTCTACGATGGCTTAACCCACTATTTAGATGAGAGGACAGCAGTGGATGTTTGACACTGTCTCCCCTAACATCCTCACCAGAAAGCTCAAGGAGTGTGGGTTGGATGAATGGACAGTGAGGTGGATCGAGAGCTGGCTGAATGACAGAGCCCAGAGGGTGGTGATCTATGACACAGATCGAGTTGGAGGCCTGTGGCCAGTGGAGTTCCACAGGGATGGGTTCTGGGGCCAGTCTTGTTCAACATCTTCATCAACGAGCTGGATGAAGGAACTGAGTGTGCCCTCAGCAAGTTCCCTGATGACACCAAACTGGGAGGACTGGCTGATTCCCCAGAAGGCTGTGCTGCCATTCAGAGGGATCTTGACCGCCTTGAGAGGTGGGTAGAGAGGAACCTCATGAGGTCCAATAAAGACAAGTGCAGAGTCCTGCACATGAGGAGGAACAACCCCACGCACCAGTACAGGCTGGAGGTCAAACTGATGGAGAGTAGTTCTGGAGAGAGGGACCCGGGAGTTCCAGTTGACAGTAAACTAGCCATGAGCCAGTAATGTGCCCTCAATGGCCAAGAAGGCCAATGGCATTCTGGGATAGGGTAGGCTAGCAGGTCAAGGTCAAGTTCTCCCCCCCTCTACTCTGCCCTGGTGAGGCCTCAACTGGAGTTCTGTGTCCAGTTTTGGGCTTCCCAGCTTGAGAGGGACAGAGATCTTCTGGAGAGAGTCCAGTACAGGGCCACCAAGATGATCGGGGACAGGAGAATCTTCCTTATGAGGAAAGGCTGTGGAAACTGGGGCTGTTTAGCCTGAAAAAGACTGAGGGGAGAACCTCATTAACATTTATAAGTATTTAAAAGGTGCAAATCAAGAGGATGGAGTGGCACTTTATGTTGTCCCCAGAGTAATGGATAAAAGCTAGAACACAAAAAGTTCCACTTAAACATCTTTTTTTTACTGTATGAATGAGGGAGCCCTGGCACAGGCTGCCCAGGGAGGGTGTGGAGTCTCCTTCTCTGGAGGTTTACAAGACCAAGCTGGATGTGTTCCTTTGTGACCTGATCTAGATGGACTTACCTTAGCAGGTTGTTGGACTAGATGATCTCTCAAGGCCCCTTCCAGCCCCTACCATTCTGTAATTCTATGCTTCTATATAGAGGTATACACAAACTTACCAGTAACATTTTTAGTATTTTATATAAATACAATCTACCTTTGCTCATGAAGGCAGAGGGAAATAACAGATAAGACTGCAGTAAAGTTGAATCCTTAGAAATTGCTTCATGCAACTATAATATGAGAGAGGAATTAAGACCTTTAGGTTATCACAGCAAATTTACAGCAAATATTAAAATACTTCCACAATTCTACAGGAAGAATTTTCAAAACACTGTAAGGACAGGAAAAAATTCTAGTTTTAAGGACTTTTTCTCAAAAAGCTTCTTACTTCTACACAACAATAAATAATAAGTAAGGATGAATACCCTAGTGCCATATTGCACAATACACAAGGCTATGATGTTGACAGTGAACACAAGAAAGCAAGGCAACACCATCACTGTACAAGAGCCGTTTCCCTATGCCAAGAAATAGTCAGTTTTGTGTCTTCCTCCCATTCCTCTCTGGCCTGCTGTAAGAGGCTCCATTTTGTCTAGTGTGTGACCAGGATGCAGTTTAGAATTCCAGGTGTTTGGGCCTGGGACTGAGCATGCCCATGAATTCAATTCAATGAATTCAACCACCTACCTACCTAACCGGGAAGTTTATGACACATGTGCATAAGAGGATTTGTGTCTTTAAACCTCTTATTTCAGTCCTTTGTCCCTCCCATGTGCATCTGCATTCTATCTGTAACTGCAGCTCTATGCAATCCTGTATCCTTGACATACCTTTGAAGAGGTTTTCTTCTGCTCCAATAGTAGTTTCACCCCAACAATGTTGAAGTCAGCATGGTCTTCATCTGCTGCTAAAATATGAAGAGGTATTCAATGACACTAAAAATAATTCACTTGACCACAACAATCTCACAGCATATTTTCCCTTAAAAATAATGAAAAAACATAGAAAACATTTAAAGGCAAATAGGGTCTCAGACAGAAGACCATGGGATATCAGGATTCTTCTGCTGGAGACAACTGTTTGGGTGGAGGCAGCAGAGTTTAAGAAATCTGTAGTGACAGCCCTTTTTTATACTGTGATACAGAAGCACACTATATACCATTTAAGTTGTAAATATTAGTTCAGTACCTACCACAATGTAAACATGGATCTACCCTCTCCTTCATGTATCTTTGTCCCTCCTTGCCCCTCATCCCTCTCCACAAGAGAGATCACACCCCTTCTGAACTTAGGCAACCAAATAAATGTTTTTAGTGCATTTATTTGTAACAATCTTACTAGTTGTAAGTAGCTCATCTTACTTTTTTTTTTTTTTACCCACATCAATAGTTGTACACAGATAAATTGTAACTAAAATGAAATCTAAATGAAGTCTGGCAATTTCTTGCTTCTAAATGGGGAAAATTCATTTATAAAACTATATAATTTGCTCACTGTGTCCATTGATTCTCTCCTCTTCCATTGATTATATGTCTGTCTAACTTGAAAAGGGCTGCTTTCTATTAAAAGAGTTGAGAAAGACATCAGCTGCACAGTTTACAGGGAATCTAGTAAATTAATGAGAAACAGGCAGGTAATTTTAAACATGGGTCTTTATGGAACTCTTTTCTAAGGCAATACCTTTTCCTCTATTTTTTGTTTTGCTATTTCATACCAATTCCTGAACTTGAAAATTTAGGAGATATCTTTTCCCTCCCAAGAATGCTGACACCAAACTGGGAGGACTGGCTGATTCCCCAGAAGGTGGTGCTGCCATTCAGTGAGATCTTGACTGGCTTGAGAACTGGGCAGAGAGGAACCTCATGAGGTTCAACAAGTGCAGAGTCCTGCATCTGGGAAGGAACAACTCCATGCATCAGTACAGGCTGGAGGTTGAACTGCTGAAGAGCAGCTCTGCAGAGAGAGACCTGGGAGTCCTGATTGATAATAAGCTAAATATGAGCCAGCAATGTGCCCTTGTGGCCAAGAAGGCCAATGGTATCCTGGGATGCATCAAGAGGAATGTGGCCAGCAGGTCAAGGGAGATTCTTCTCCCTCTCTACTGTGCCCTGGTGAGGCCTCATCTGGAGTACTGTGTCCAGCTCTGGGCTCCTCAGCTCAAGAGGGACAGGGAAGTGCTGGAGAGAGTCCAGCACAGGGCCACCAAGATGATCAGGGGAATGGAACATCTTTCATATGAGGAAAGGCTGTGGGAACTGGGTCTGTTTAGCCTGAAGAAGAGGAGATAGAGGAGAGATCTTATTAACATTTACAAATATCTAAAGGGTGGGTGTCAGGAGGCTGGACATACCTTTTTTCTATAGTAGCTAGCAACAGGACAAGGGGTAATGGGGTGAAGCTGGAACACAAGAAGATCCACTTAAACATAAGAAAAAACTATTTCACTGTTGAGGTGAGGGAGCCCTGGCACAGGCTGCCCAGGGGGGTTGTGGAGGCTCCTTCCTTGAAGGTTTTCAAGACCCACCTGGACATGTTCCTATGCGACCTGATCTAGGTGACCCTGCTTCTGCAGGGGGGTTGGACTAGATGATCTCTAAAGGTCCCTTCCAACCCCTACCATTCTATGATTCCCTACTGTGTATAATAAAAGTACTTTTGAGAGAAGTTGTGGATTAGCCTTGGATATGGCAAGAAGGCATAGTTATATAAACTGATTTCTGAAACCAGGCAGTTAAGTTTGGTTTAGGCCAGTCCAGGAACAAAGGACCACAATCAGCCGCAAGTCCCAAGGGCTTTTGGAACTCCCTAAGGACAGGGAGGGCTCACTTGCCACTTATTATCCCAGGCAAAACTGACAAGGCTACTCAACTTTGGGAAGAAAATGAAACTTAAACTACCACTAATCAAAAACACTATAAACAGAAATACTCAATCAAAAAAATACAGGGGAGAGCAAATGACAAAAAACACAACCAGCCTCTTTAAGATGCCTTCCCCCCACCTCTCCCCTCTTCCCAGGCTCAGGCACCTGATGCCAGTGTTTTTACCCTCTCCCTTCCTAAGCAATGAAGGGGAGCAGGGAATGGGGAGTGTAGTCAGCCTTGTCCTGATGGCTCCTGCAGCTTGTCTGGCCCCAGGGCAGGCAAGCTCCTTGCTGGTCCTCCCTGCTCCAGTGCAGGGTCCCTCACACACCAGGCAGTCTTGCACAGGCCCCTCAGATATCCCTTTACCTTGAGGGCTGCAGCTCCTCTCCATTTCAAAACACTCACTCCTCTGGCACAAGGTCTAAAGCATTCACTCCCTCTAGCATGGGGTCCTCCCGCATCTGCTAGCTACTGCTAGTCCTACCGTTGCCCTCCATGGGTGCAGAGTATAGCCTGCATTCTTACTGCACACTACAGGGGCTCTCCAGCCCAGTGCTCTTCCTCTCTCCTTCTCTGACTACAGCATCCACATGACCACCTCATCCAGCCCTACACTTCCACCTCCCCCTACACACTTCCATTCTTAAATAATGATGGTCCAGGCTGATTAGCCTGGCCAGGCCACAGGTGGACCCCAACTCAGCTGGAGAAAGTTTTGGGCACTGCTTATGAGGGCAACACTGCAGCCCCCTCCCCCTGTTAACAAGAATAAGTGGCTCCACACAAATCCATCACAATCTTATAACCACCATTTGCTGATAAATAATGAGGGGTACATGTGCATTAATTATAAGCCAAAGGAACAAGTTACTTTAATTTAGAGCAAATACAATTATGCTACAGAACTCCAAAGTAATATGTTTGCCTACTCATTTACTTATGGGAAATTATAGTAACAGGAACCCATGTAAATTTATGTCAAGACTTCTTTTGAGAACATCAAGATCTCAATTATCATATACATAAAAACCTAGTTTCACAGAATTGGGTAGACAGGCTAATTTGAGATGCAAAGTTTTCATATGTAAATAAAGAAAAAAGATTGAGAGCATATTTATAAATATGCCCATATTTATAAGACATACATTGTTACAGAAATAATTAATTTTCACTTCCATAATCATTATTATGTCTGTGATGATTCTCAGGAAAAGTTGTGTTGAGAATGTGTTTAGCCAGCCATACAGAGATGATATAAAAAGAAATGTGTGTAAAAAAAATACTAAGAAAGCAAGGTACTTGGCAGTGCATCTTAGTTATGTCTTCACTCCAGAGTGTTTCAAATTAATTGATGCTGGATGCTGAATGGAATGGGGGTGGTATTTGTTATCAATGTGGTCACTATATATTGAATAATCTAATACATTACCTGGTTTAGGGATTTCTTGGTAAGCTTATCTGACAGTTTTTCACAGAAGGTGAAGAATGAACAGTGTATGAAATGATACTCATATTGAGCTTTTGCTTCCTAACCACCCCAGACAAAGACCTCACATTCTCCATACATTTGCTGTTCTTCTCAGAGCAGCTGTACTCACTGAGTTGAAATAAATGTTATATGTATATTACAACATAAAAACTATTGACATGTAAATCTCAAGCTCAGTATTTTTATTCTATTTATATACTCTGCCCCAATTAGCCACTGTTGATTCAAAAAGGGTTCCTCCAATTCCATTCATCTTTCCTCAGGCTACCATTTTTTTCTTCAAAACCCTAAAACATCGTGACTTGGTTAGCAAGAAAATGCTGTTAAATGACCAAATGGCCTTGGGATTTTTAAAACTTTCCTGTCCATTCAGTCAAATTCCTTCTCTTGGCAAGCTCTAATGGTGCTTTTCTTGGTATGTTACACATTTTTGTGGCACTGTATATCCGTCTGAACTGATTTTTCTATGTGACATTTTAATACGTTATTTTTCTAGAGTCAGAAAATTTCTTTCTTATTTGTTCTTAAATATGAAAATGCTTTTGGTATTTTTTTTTCAGATGATGATATTGCAAAATTCACAGATTAATGACTATTCCTCAAATGCAAAGTGCAGAGCACATCATACATAGGAACAAGAAATTGGTACATGTACAATAAGTGATAGTTTACAACTGTATTTCAAGTGATCTTGCTTATAGTAAATTGGCAACAGAAGGTGGAACACTTCATTGCTAGAAATCACATTCCAGTCCCAAATTTATCATGCTTGAAAATTCTGCTTATCGTTTGGAAGAAACGTGAGATAAGTAGAAAGCTTAAAATACTCATCACAGTTTGCGTTGGCTGACATTCCTGTTGGTAAACAGACAGAAAAAATAAATTAACCTATTCTCTGAGGGTATATGCATAGTTGAGAGGCAGGGTAAGGGAATGGCCATGAATAGATGTGATTTTTTTCCAGAACCACTTGTTAGCGCAGAAGAGATCACTGCTCCCACTAGTTGCTCTTCATCTTCCCATTTCAAGGGGTTGTTGACCCTGGATTACCAGCAGAGTTGCATATATGAGCAATCAAAATTACATTTGCAAGCAAATACTATTTACATTTACATCCTGGATATCTGCTACTCATCTGCATCTGTCTTCTTTTAGAATATAAGACACTTTTTCAACAGATGATCAGAGATCTAGAAAGAATCTGCAGGGATAAAAAATTTCAAACAGCAAAATCTGCTATATTGGTAAAGTGTTAACTTTAAGTGAGTTTATAGTCTCTGAAAGATTCTTTAGGTAGCAGAATTGCCTGTGGAAAGTATTTACCAGGTTTTCAAAGATGAACTATATTCCTACCACACTTTCAAATAAAATTATATAAAAAGAAAATTCCATATATAATTTCCAATAAAATGCATATCATGTACTTTTTATTTTTCAAATACATTCTATTTATATATTCCTACTTAAAATCTCATTCTATCCCCACCCCATTCTCTTATTTTCCAATTCAGAACTGTATGATATTTTGTTTCAGTGATGGTTGCTTTTTTTCAAGTGAGAAATTTGGTATTTGTGGACATATTCCATTCTTCCTGTGCATAGCAGTCTTGGCAATTACAGACCATGGTTCCTATAAGTTAACTCTCCTTTGCAGTCTGTCAGGCAGACAGCTATGGACATAATACCTGTGGGCAAAAGGCTAGTTTAACTTATATAACAATAAGCAAGTTAAATAAATTTCTAGCAATAGCAATGTGTATTGGAGTATATACATGTGCAGGAAAAACACAAAACAAAACAAAAGCCCAAGGGAGGTTGATGGAAATTCCCTTGAGAATACAAAATGTAACTATTTAAATAAAAGAATGTGAAGCTACTCAAGTTTTGAGAACTTAAATGTCTACTGTTAGTACTATAAAGAGCTTAATAAATTCCTGATTAGTCACTGATAAATTATAGTGTAAGATATTATCTTTATATTCAGTGTTTAAAAATCACATTAATTTTACTAACTTCTCTAACACCTTATGTGAAGAAATTTCCCTTTTCCTGACTGGTGGAAATGGTCCCTCACTGGAATCCCAGACACAGCTCTTGCACAGCTCCCCTGGCTGGCTGAGGATGTTAAGCAGGAACGTAACAATAAATGTCATTATAACAGTACTTGGATGTGTTAAAGAGTTAAAAAGAAGATGGCCTGTCTTCATGAGAAAACTGAATTTATGGAGCTAATAATAAATCCTGAGATCTGATTTTTATTTGGCAAGTTTTAAAAAGCTTCTACTTCAAGAAAAAAGGATAAAGCTATATTTATGCCACAAGGTGAGAAATATCTCAACAAGGATGAATGTGCACTGTTTCTTAAGGACAGAAAATTGTCCCGTGTGGCAACAAACTAGCATCATCTAGCTGAAAGAAATATGTTGTATTTTTTTACCTGACATACAAATAAGCCTACTCTTTTTTTTTTCTGAAAATAAGAATAAAATATATACAAAAGAATAAAATCTTAAAAGAAATCAAATATCTGTAATGAACTTTGTATATGGATTACGTAATGCTCCATATTCTGTGTCAATTTAACCATACAGTACTTATAGTCTCTGTATTGCCTGTGGAGTTGACAAGTTGACAGGGACTTTTTCTAAGTGTTGTATGTATGTTGTATATAATTCTCTCAACCCATTGTATGCAATCCTTAAGAATTTCCACAGGTATTTCATACAGATATACACTGAATATATTAAGTGCTGAAACTGTTTGGATAGCCATGTCATCCAGTCTTACCTCTAGAAGACCATAAAAACAATCAGATCACATTCGGTGACTACTGCTAGGCTACAGTGTAAAACTAGAGGAAAAATAATCAAAGTGAAGAGATCTATCAAAATCCACTACAACCACCCTTCACACAGGCGGAGTAATAAAAAGATGCAATGCCTCAGCCATGAAACATGGAGATAAACACTGTCAGGAACACAGAAACAAGGAAACAAGGACAGAAGTGGCAGAAAATAACCTACCTGGCTCCAGTGACTGTCTAGAGTAATAACTTTACTGATACTGAACAATATTTTCTCAAATGGATGATATACTGTAATTTTCTACTCAGGGAAATGGAAGCAAAACGCTGGGATAAGATTCTTTCTGTCCACATTTGAAAAACACTCAGGTCACTCATCTGTGACAACATGTAACTGTAAGCATACTTGTGAGGAAAATACACTGCTCATGAAAAGCAACTGTGGGATCCTGGAAATGACATTGGATGAGTAGACTTCTCAAAAAGAGTATTATGGGAGAATTTCTAGTGCCTGAGTCAGCTTCCGTAGCTTGCTTTGGCTTTGGTTTTAGGCACTTTTTCATAATGGTGCTACACAGCAAACTAATCAGTGCCTGTAAGTTCACAGGGATATAGTTTTGAACTCTTAGAAAAAGGTGTAGTAGGAAAAGGAATATTAAATCCCACTTGATTCTTTGAAAATCTACCTCCTAGTGTTCCTGAAAATTATTTCTCCTGCATGGAGAAGACTAGAAGGAAGGAAGTAATTAACTGATTTAAGATGTTCCTAAAGAATTAAAAAAAAGAAAAAGAAGAAACCAACACAAACTAGAAACACAAATTGCTTAAATCAGAACATTTCTAAGTGCTTTTGGGAAGTTCAGAAGATATAATCCTTAAAACTCATTTCGTCTATGTTGTTACAAGGTAACTGGTTACCTTATCTGCAGCTGATAAACAGGAAGACAAATGTTATTTTGGACATAGAAACAGGAGTTTTACAGACCCTGTGACCTTCAAAAAGGAGACATCTGGTAGTTTCTGCACAGATTATTTAAAGAAATAGTACTTTTTGTTTACAGTTGGTTATTTTAAATACCGCTCCAATATCTTCCACATCCCTTTGTGTCGCTATGAATTTGTTTAGAGCTATTTTTTGTGTATGACTGAGTCTCAAATTTTTCCAACAGTGAAGTGAAAGATAGATAACCATTACTGTCCCTAGTTATAGTCAAGATTGCACAGACTTATTCATATATGCTGAATGATTTAGTCTGTAATAACAATACATATATTTATAGAATTCTTCTTTTCTACCTCCCTGAAGCTACACACTGACCAAGATAAAGGAGATGGAAATTTAAAATACATATTAACAGGAGATGGGGCTGGCAGTCTGTTCATTATAGATGAAAATACAGGAGATATTCATGCTGCAAAGAAATTGGACAGAGAAGAAAAGTCCCTGTATGTGCTACGTGCCAAGGCTATAGACAGAAAAACTGGAAGACAAGTGGAGCCAGAGTCTGAATTTATCATTAAAATCCACGATATCAATGACAATGAACCAAAATTCACCAAGGATATGTACACCGCCAGTATTCCGGAGATGTCTAGAGTTGGTAGGTAAAACTTATCCTTATGTAAAATACAAACAGGTTTGAGTTGATTTGGAACTCATAAGTAACTTATTATTTAAGGCACTTAATACTAGCTTCCATGAAAATCCATGAAACGATTTTTGTTGACAGTAATGTACCATAAATGTTTGGTTTCTGCTTTTATTTACTTTTTTCATTTTCATCCACTTTTTAATCCTTTTGCCACACTATAAGCTACTCTTTATTCATTTAAGCCCACTGGAACCATCAAAGAATGTAGCACATGTGGTTATCTTATCAGTTATTGCATAGTTTTGCCACAGCTGAGAATATCAGTTGCATAAAATGTATCCTTTTGTATTTGTAAAGTCTAATTTACCAAATCTTTCTATACCTTTAGACACAAACATCTTTAAGCAGGTAAGTATGTTGAATCAATTGATGTATCAAAATGATGCAAAATATATTCTTCCAAACACCTAAAACTTTGGTTTGTTTTCCTTTGGGTTTTTTTTTTGTTATGTTCTCAGGTTTGTGGGGTTTTTGACTTTCTTTTTTTTTTCACTTTGCTATCAATATTACCAGTTGTTGTTTGATTTGTTTGGGGTTTTTTTAATATGAGCTTGTCTGGTTTTTTTTCCCTAAGATACAAAACATGTGAACCCCTTCCCCAAAGAAATAAATCTTTTTGTTTAAAAAACAATTTTCTTCAAGGATAAAAACTTATGGCTATTCACAACTGCTGCACTAAAAAGTAAAAATGTGGAGTGACAGTAGAAGACAGGTGAGAAATATAGCATCAAAGGAAAAGAATTCTCTGAGTTTTATTCAAATTATATGAAGTGAAAGATAATATTCACCAGATCACGTTCATCAGAATTTACCATGATTACCCAAGTGCTCCAATCTTTTACAGCAGAGACAATCTCTCTGATAAAACAAGTAAAATACATAGGCTATGGGAAGCCACTAACAGATACATTCTCACTAGTTATTTATCTATTATGAATTACTGCAATGGTTTGCAAAATCAGCCCCGGATGATGGCACTGCTGAGAGACACAATAAAATATCAACCAAAATTTGAGACTAATATGTATCTTTGCAAAATAATTTCCAGAAGCCAATAATCATCTCCAGGCCCAGTAGTAAGAAGTATAATGGAACAGGGATCTATTTTACAGCTCTCTTTTATAATCATGAGAAGGGAATATCTACACTCTTATGTATCATGCAGAGAGTCCAAGTATGGTTGGACTCTTTTAAAGATACATGGAAAATAGAGAAATCCCTTCCATTCAGAGAATACTTTGCTGATAATCTGTGATGGAAAAACGCTAGCAGTTCACCTGTCATATTTAATTTTAAATACATTTCTAAGGAAGGAACTCTGTAGGAATAGATAGTATAAAAAGCATTATATCCGTGTTTAACCTTATCACTTAGTCTAACTTTGTTACAGTCAATGGAGTAGCATGAATAAAAGAGAACAGAGAAAGATCCAGTGCTTTGGCACTGCCTGTGAAATTTTAAGTCTATGAAATGTCTACATTTGATGAAGGTGATGATAGTGTAAGTACCATTATGTACTTTAAGCTGAGAAAATGTCCACAAAAGATCCAAGTAAAGGTGAGTTTTACTCAGAGGCAAAGGATTTAAACAGTAAAAAAGCCCCTTAGCTGCCAATAAGAATGCAAGAGAAAGATCTGAGTTACTCTTTGCTATGTTTAGTTTATATTTGCACTTGGGGATATAAAAACTACACTGGACAAGCAATTTTTAGCATTTCAATTTGAATTAGTAAAAGTAGTTTTGTAATTTCTTAAAGTGGCAAAGAATAAGAATCGAGATTCACATCAGTTCATTCAAGAAGCAGAAATACTATTTTTCTGAATTCAGCCATAAGAATGCTAATTCAACAGTCAGGATGTACATATAGGTAAATAAAGAATATACAAACGTATTTCCTCTTGTAGTCCTTTTGTCCCATTCCTTCAGATGCCATAAATGGAGAAAACAACTTGGCAGTGAAAATGTGAGATGCTTGACATAAGTGGAATACAACTTACAAGTGAGCAAGTGGTACTCTTGTAAATCTTCACATGAAGCACACAAGAGAACAGTGTGTGCTTCACTACAATGAAGGTAGTGTATTTCTTGAATTATCTAGACAAAAGAAAGATGTATGAATGTAAGCCTGCAAATACGCACTGGGCAGCACATACAAGAAAGTGCAGGAAAAAGAAGGGTAAAGAGAATGACAATAATTGAATTCAAAACTGATTCAGCATGGCAATGGGCTGTGGAAGTAGCTCCTGGTTCATACTTTTCACAGTGGTGAGGATATCCATTAAAAAAAATCTCCAATGCACTATGAAAATGGCATTTAAGCAGATACAATTATTCATTCAATAGGTGTGATTTCATGAACAGCTAGTAGCTTTTCTTTTGTCTAGGTATGAATTCCAAACAATCTTCCCCCAAACACAGTGTTTATTGCAGAACATCACAAATTTACAGAATTGTCAGTTATGCAGATTGGTTCATTATACCTCAGCATTTCATCTCTTCAGAGGTTTTGGTGTATACTGCGTTTCACAGATTAGACAGGTGTCAAATAGAGGTTAAAAAGCTAAGCTTGGCAACAAAGGCACAAACCTTTTAGTTGGTTCTGGACTATAGAATTTAAATTAGAATTTGAAATTGGAGGGTTGTGTAAAATAAGCCATGAAGGAAGAATAAACTTAAAACTTATTGAGTGAGCAATGAATGTTGGGGTTATTGCTGCTATGAAAGTAACACGTCTGAAAGAAAAGGACAGAAATACTGAAATCACAAAATTGCATTCCAGAAAACCAGAAGACATCAGAATAAAAACTTGAGCGCCCCTTAATTCTATATGTTTGTTCACTGCTTGTGGAAGAAGATGGGAATCACAAAACAAAACCAAGAATCTCTGGAACATGGTGATCATCTTCACTACAACTACATCAAATAAAAAAGTCAAGTCCTGCCTTACCTGCAGAAACACTAAAGATGATGATTATTTGTTATGCATATACATAGATTCTTGCACACCTAACAAAACAACTTTTTGGTTTTTTCTAACTGGAAACAATTCTATAATTAAGCTATACACATTTTAGAAAGAAATAGAGACGTGCTCATGCTGAGCAGGTCAATAACTTGTGGGAAAATCTTAGTTTCTTCCCATCCTTCACTTCCTCCTAATTTTTTGTATTTAAAAGATACTTTTTTATCTTAGGTATTATATTTATTATATTTGCCAAGTTCAGCAACTATGAAGGCAGATACTTAGGAAAGCTCAGGAAAATGTCACTAAGATTGAGACACTGAAGGGGAATCATCACTAGGAATATTTCCAGCTGTATGTGTATCTTATTCAAATGACATATCATGCAATATATTTCTCATTCTCTTACTGAGTGTTTCTTGGAATAACTGGATTTAGAGCACACAGGAAAAAAGTATAAGGCAACAACTCAGACAGAATGTCTGATTTTCAATACCAACTGGCAAACCTCACTCATGTTTAATTAGTCCAACAGTAAGAACAGCGAAAGCATAACATGGATTTTAGCACAAGTTCTCCAAAACGAGGTGCAAGTATGAGGAATGCTTATTTGTGCACTAGTTTTTGTTTATCCTATGTGGTGATATCTGCACTGCATCCAGTAAGATATACATAAATTAGCCTTGCCATGCCTAGATGGGAACCAGTCATATCTCCAGCAGCATTATGGGTATACCTAAAACACCTTGTAGCAAAGTTAGTACTGGAAGCAATCAAAACCACTGAAGGGAGCTGACTGCAGTGTCATTTCAGATAGCTTTTATGGAAATGATCATGCTAAATGCTCACAGTGATATTAACTTAAAAAATTAAATGAGAAAGTTAGGTTAAGAGATTCCAAAACTCATCATCATGGGATTTCTCATTTAAATCAGGTACTGTACTGAAGAACTGGAGGATAATAACTGCTGGAGCTATATTTATAGAGAGCTAGAGTTGACTGGAAGAATCCTGAGATTTATGTCAGACTGGGAAAATTGATTCAATAAAAACTAATTTTTAAAATAGAGAAAAAGATGCTACAAGGACCCATAAAGGTTAATCAAAACATAATACAGAAGGTAAAGGAACAAGAACACTCAACATCTTAAACTGATGGAAGGCCAAAGCTGTAACACAATCTTGGTCACAATGTCAACCAGGTGGATTTGAAGCATGATCTAATCTGTTTTGTCTACACTTTAGAAATACTGTAAAAGGAAACTTCAGAGAACCTAAATACGTGCTATATATCTTGAGAATAATAATTTCTCTTTTATGTAGTAGGAAAAGTACAGCTCTGATCGTACTTAAAATCTACTCATTTTGTCATTAAGGCTTACAAGAATAAAAAGCTGTGATCTGAGTATTTTTCCAAGTGCAAGGCGATAGCTAAAAAACCAAAATCAATTTAAACCAAAACTACCCATACATTTCATTGTGAAAAACACTTTTCTTGGGGTATTAAAAAAGTTATTAAGTAATTTTTAAAAAGGGAAGTTAGCAATGAGATGTCCTGTGGAGTTCAATCCCGTTTGGCACCTGGGTCAATATTATTACATCCTCCTGTAGCTGCCTTGCTGATTTTAATGAGAAAGGCTTACCATTTTTTCTCATTAAACATCTTTAGCATGCAGCTGATGAGTATTACACAACATATATTTAATCTTTGAATTGATCCTACTAAGAGAAGGGATAATGCCTAAATTAACAGCACTCATTTCTTTGTACTTAACTGCTACTTTCTATATATTATACATCTAACCAAAGGCACCTCCTTTGGTTAGATGTATAAATTGGTTCAGAATTTCTACATGACAAGGTGTGTATAATGTATAACTATAGAGGGACATGCTTTAAATGTCTAAATTTAAAATCTGTAATTTTTCCATTAAATTCATTTTATTGTAAATACAGTCAGAATAAACAAGCTTTTCTTTAGCTGAACAATGACGTTTAATAGAAGGACATTATATATGAAATACAGAGATTGCCATTTTCAACTCAGACATCCAGGATTATAGCATGCTTAAACATGTCTTGTATTTAACAGCTACTTTAAATAATAAATGTATATAAAACACATAAACATAAAGAGAAAAAAAGAGATGAAATTGCAGTAAAACTCACAGGGTAATACGCATTAATACTAACACTCCCGTGCTTTTGTCTGTGAGTTCAGTGGCATATATTCCAATATCAATTACACAATAGTTGTGCTAGAAGTTCCAGTATCATAGTTCACTATTTCTAAAGCATGTTCTGGGAATCTAGAAGCATCACAGCTATTACTAGATTTTAGTAAGACTGCATTCTGACATTTAGTTTTAATTACATCACATTTTCAACATCACAGAATCATAAACAAATCTTTCTCAAGAACAGTTTGCTATTTTATATAGGAAGTTCTTACAAGAACAAGTGGCCTTATATTAAAGAAAAAGAGAAGAATCTGAACCAAATACAGTAACCATCACATTTTCTATTTTAGAATTTGCTTATGTCAGTAAGCATTAATCTACAGATGTGTGTAAATGACTAAATGGAGACAGCTCTCATCTTTCATATTTCAGCAGGAAATAATTATATTTTCTCATCTTCATATTTTCACTGGTTTCAGATGTTTATTAAAAAAAAGCTTTGAATGTCTTGACTTTGCCACAAGCTTATGAAAACTACTTGTGTAGCTTGCAAAATTTCAGAATGCTAATTGTCAATGTACACTCTGTTTTAAAATGAATTATTGAGTTAGCTTTAAGAGAAAGATATACCTCGTATAAATATTTTATCTGCAAGTTCATATTTTACATCCTGTAGTTAAAATATAGTATTAGAATTCCTTTTAGTCAAGCTAAGCATGATGGCAGAAATCCTGTAGCTTGAATACTTCTTATATTTCTGTTTGCATTTGCCGCCATAACAAAAAGATTTCAAAAGCTCTAACTGTCCAAATCTGCAGAGTTCTCCTTTTTAAAAGTGGTATTTTTATCCTTTGTTAATTTCTCTTTTTTAAAACTATTTTTATACGAGTCTTTATAATAAAAAACTCCTTTTCAATTAAATAAAGATAAAAATGTAAAATGAGAGTCCAATGCCTCATAACGCTTTCTTAAAATAAATCACCAAGATGAAAAAGGCAAAAAGCTCTTTTTGTTAAACAGTTAAAAATATAAATCTAGTTTTCCAAGAAATTTTGGGAATTTGGGGGTTTTATCAGTTTTGAAAATGCATTCCTTTAGATACATGCATAGTATTTTTACTTCCAATAGGCTTGCATAATATTTTTATTAGGAAAGTACACAGTATGCTCTATAACTATTTTGTATTTGGCATGAGGCAAAAGTTTTTCAGAAGAGTATGAATGAGTGCTTTTAAACTTTTTATTTCCAGCTAACAAAAAGACATTGGAATGATAAAAGAATCTTACTTCCATTATTATTTTTTTCCTTCAAATTATTCTATAATCTATATAGTTAAGTATATAATAATATGGACAGTATATTTCTAGCTAAAAAGGAAGTCTACTCTGCACAGAATCTACTTTCTGGAGCTCTGATACTATAAACAGGTTATTTTTAATTTGTACAGTTCCATTGATTTCAAGATAGATGTTATGCATTAGGATCTCCCTGTATGGACTTTATTTCATGATTAATATACATAATTTCTCACAAATTTAAATGTCCATCTGCTAATAGTACGTTTTTCCTGAAATAAAATCATAGGCATTGTAGACGTTTTTGCTCTTCAACAAAAAGAATGAAACTATCCTCAATGGAAAATCTCTGAGTTTACAACACTCCCAAATTATTGTGCTATCTCAATAAACAAATACATCCTGATGCAAAAGAAAAGCAACTATTTCCTTTTAGGATTCAAAGAGGCTGTGTAACTAATTTTTAACAATAACATTTTGGGATGATTATTGTTGTACAAATCTATTCAACATCCAAATATAACATATGGAATGGAAAGCAAACATTGGATGAATATATTATTTTTGCTCCTTCAGAGCCTTGTTAATTTTATCTTTATATAAATCATTTCATCCATTAGTAATACTGATTGTTCTCTGTTGCTGACTGCAGAAAAGAGGAATACTAAAAAAAACCTAATGTACGCAATCACATAAAACCTAATATGTACATATTATGGAGATAAAGAGGAAACCTAAACAAATAAATAATGTTTATTAAATGTTTTAAATTCCTCATAAGTCATCAGAAACACCATAGTTCCATTAAAGTTTATGCAGAATATATTAATTTCACACTTGAAAAAACTGACATTGCATATTTGGAAAAATAAAGGACAAAAATCAGCCTTAACAAGATTCACAGTAGTGTTTCTGAAGAACTCAAATCACTTACAAATTTAAGATTTACAGAACACTTCACACACTTCATTACACATGAGCAAGTTAGAGTCAAAAGGAGTGGTGTTCTTTTTCTTCTTTTGCTCTCTCTGCTCCTGGTTGTGCTATATTATGCCTCATCCACTGTCCCTTTAAACCCAAAAGAAGAAATTTTAAAGAGCTAAATCATCAGAAAAAAAAGGATTGTTCAAGGTGAATATTCTTTTTCTCTTACTTTTGTTCTTTGGGTCAGATCATTTGAGGTTAGATGCCAGAGCTGGTGCTAGGGAAGTGACAGGAGCATGCAAAGTATAGCAGGTAAAAGCAGAAGAACCTCTTTAATCCAGCAGTATCTAACCTCCACTAAAAAAAAAATCACTTGATGTATTCATTTTTCTTCAGCTACAAAATCCTCATATCTTCTAAACAGGACTCCTCACTTTCTTGGTTTTTTTTGAGCAGAAGTTGGTTTCTTATTAAGACACCACAAGTCTGAGGAAGCAAAATGGGAAAACCAGAACTGTCAGTTCACTTGCTGTCACCTCTGTGCTAGAGGAAACTGGGGTTCTCTAGAAGTGCTGTCAGCAAGTAAAGGCAGCTAGACTTTGCTGTAAGCACTGGAAGGTATAAATAATTTCCCTATTTCTGTCCCATGGGCACTGAGCCGCTGTCAGCTCATTGTTAGAAGTTTGTGACCTCCTCTGAGTTCCCATAAACCTCTGCCTGCTGACTCTTCATGACCTGCTGATCTAAATTATTTATTGTAGGAAGAAATAAGATGACAGCATCTCAATAAGATGACAGCAATTGGTAAGCGGGATGGGTGACTTTTAAAGTGCTGTATGGGACATTAGGCTTTGTAAACCAGTTGGCCTAAACTTTGCAGATGCAGTTTTAAGGTGACCACAAACTCATTTAACTTCTGTATGTGTGAATTTCCCAGCAGTTAGTGGAAGAGTAGAACAGTTGTACACCACAGGTATGTTGAAATGCCTTCAGACACTGCACCAACAGGTATCACAGCATTCTTGGAGTGCCAGTCTTCTTGATAAGTGGAACACTCCGGCCTGGCCTATGTTAAATCTGGCACTGCTTTAAATCCTGAAATGATTTAAAACAATACTGTTTGCCTGGCTACTTTATTGCAACAAAATTGTTATTTCCCAGTATCTCTGCCCATTCAAAACAATGCAAATCAGAGGCCTGGATCTCTCTAGATTAGAGCTGGAAATTAGCATTAAAAGCTCTAGTATCACACTAAAAATTGTTTGATGTGTCCACTTTTTCTTCATTTCAGTAGATTTTCAACTATAACACTATAATCACTGAACGAAAGCATAATAAGCCTGACTTCTTTACATCAGCACTTTCACTCACCCTGCAGTGCAGTACAATGGGACACGTTCTGCGTTGTTAAGAGATGCTGTCCTTCCTACAGGATGTTAAACCAAAGTCTTTTTATCTTTCATGGCTTCATATCTAAGAAGTAAAAAACTCATTGACATTCTGAAAATATTAAGGAACAGCCACGTGGCTTCAGACAGTATATACCTCTTGATATGAATTTACACTCTTTATACATCTTTTAATATAAATGTGTTACAATTCACAGCTATGTGCAACCTGTTTCCAGAGTCACTGTAAATAACGAGTTTATGTGCATGATGCCAATTTACAGGCACCTAATTTATTCCCTTATGAGCTCTTGCAGCTACCAGACACCAAATAATTTTGCTTCTTTTAAGACAGGTTACAATGTAACAGATACAGTGAGCCCTTTCTCACATTTATGGGACCATTTTGGAAACTGCAGCAATTGAACTGCTGATACTAAAGACCAGAATAGCTGAGACTAATTAACATGACTAATCCTGGAAACACCTATATCCTTGTCAGAAGGAACATGTCAAATAAAGGCCTACATGTGTTATAATCTTTATTAAAATGAAAAAGGTGGCAGACAATAAAACAAACGAGTAGTGGGGAGGAAGTAATCTGCTTTCTAAGGGCAGATCTTCCTCTTAAAGCACTAGTGTTGATGTGTATTGGTATCATGCTAGTGCACAGGGTTCTCTCTTGACACCATGTAGTGAAGTTACTCATGTAGGTTTCAATGTCCTTCTATTCATTTAAATGATTTTGAGAATGGGATTTAACATATATTGGCTCTGCAGTAGGCTGAGAAGGCTGGACACACAGATCTAAGTCAGGAATTGTAATTAACTACACATAAGTTAAATCTTGCTGAGAATAGCTAGGAATTGCAAATTATATTGAGAAGAATTATTTATTTTCTTTTTTCAGTTAAATCAAAGCACATCTGGGATGCTTACTTAGTCTAATCTTCTGTACACAGAAGCTTTTCAGTTGTTTTTAAAAGCACAGGCAGCTTTCTGAATGCCTCAATACACATTTTAGTTCCCAACTTTATGCAGCTGAGTGTAAAATGTCAGGTTTGGGGTTTTTTTTAAATCATGCTGACACGTGCATGCATCTATTTTGAAAGTAAACCACCGAGGGAGTGGTTTGTATCCAGGGTTCTTTTCACCAGATTTCTCTATAACTTCAAAGTATTTTTAAAATGTGCAAATAAAATATAATGGATCACATTTGGGTGTAAGATTAAACAATTTTTTCTCCCAATATAAATTAAAGTAACCAAGTATCATACACAGCAGAACATAGATAAAGATACTTTGACACAATTTTAGGTCTTCCAAAGAGGTAAAGGTCTTGTCAAGACAGACTAATCTGTCACAAAACAAAGGTCTAGAATCCTACATATTTATTTATTCCCTGTACCTCAGTTTATCAGTTATTCCCTTGTGCCTACTCTTGGTTTTAGTAGAGCTACTGAGAAATGAAAGCTTTATATCATGTGAGTGATTAGACCTGCTTCTGATACAAGTGATTTAACTTTCGCATACCACCAGTCTACAAGTAACAAGCTCAGGAAAGGAATAATACTCCCCTAAAAGAAGTCCACTGTTCTCCCTAAAAAAGAGGCTCTCTTTGAGCTAGAAGGATGCCCATATGGATATAGTATTGTTAAAATTTCTCACTTAAAATGTGCACATGCTTATATATGCACATATCTGTTTATATAATAGATATATATGTTTATATAGATTATAAAATTAAAATGTCATTTATTTCAACTGAATCATGAAAATAAGTATGAGAATTGATAATAAGTTTCCAGCAATATAGAATATGAATTATAGAAATGGCAGCTACTGCTGCTCACTTTTACTTTATTACCTACTATCTAAACAGATGTCTCAAAGACTTTCCAGCATAGCTTTTTCCTACAAACTCGTAGATATGTGACACTGAAATTCAGATTGAGTATAATTAAGATCTGTATCACTTAAGAAAGTTGTTAATATATTCAAATTTAAAGCACATATTGCTCAATCCTAATTGGTAATTTAAAAACCAAACCAACTTAACTTGCTGTCCAATGAAGTATGTACATGTATGTGAATATCCTGCATTTAACAGAGTCGCTGCCAATAAGCCACAGATTCTCATCAACACTTCCTGTCAGAAAGCCAACTCAATAAGAGTTACTTCACTCTGCTCCAAGGCAAATGATAAACAGTCTGTGATAAATAAGGCTATGTGCATGGTATACTGGAGACGTAAACAAAAAAAAATGAAAGTTAAAATATGTGACTGTTGTGAAAAAAACATCTAAATAGTTGCCATCTCTTTAGTGCATCGAAGTGGTTAAGATTGAGGACAGGGTGAAAAGAGTTGTATTTCATGGTCCTGAGGACTAACAAGTACTGATTTCATGAATAAGGTTTTACCTTGGCTATCAGGAAGATGTGTCTAACTGAGAAGCTAAACTATTTAGAAGCATATGTCCAACTAGTTTTCACTGATAACTAGACATCCCAGTGTCTAAATCTTTGGAAATGAGATCAAGCATTTCTGAGAGCATTTCCCAAAAAGGCAATTTGGAATCAATACCTTTAATTGATTTTTCATCCAGAAGTTTTTGAATCTATGAGGTTTGCCCAAATGAGATCATCCTGATGATGTTCGGCATTTACCATGATGATAATCTTCCAATCAATATCCAATTCACTTGCAATCACTTTGCAAACATGATGAAAAATCAGCAGTCTTTAGCAGACTGCTTCTGCATGGGAACCACTTCACAGACTGTACTCTAGACATTTGAACACTTTTGAAGAGAAATGGAACTTCTAGAAATAGTAACCAAAAAGTCTCCAGAGTGACCCTACTTAATACTCTAGGAGGTTTATTTACACATGCATACACTCACACATATATACCTATATCTACATTTACTTACATATAACCTTGCAAGCTCTAGAATTGTTTTGCTTTTGTCTAAAAATCGTACTCTAACTAATACAACTTTAAAAAAGCCCACGACTAAGATAATCTTCTACTTTAGACTCCATTTCGCTTCCAGATTACAGATCTTCATTGTCATTTCCACAGACAACATCCACAGTATCTGAACACAACAGAAGCAAGAGGCTTCCACAAATCACACAGCATAAACTGGCATAAATTTGCGCTTAGCAACAATATCTTAATTTACTGCATTTTCATAGTAAATTAGTATTTTCCACAGTTCCACAGTTTAAAGAGACAGAATTTATCACCACCAAAACAGGAATTTCCACAAATAAACAAAATGCCCCCAAACAAAATAAATATGAGAACAGGTTGTTGTCTTAACAATAATGTACTACATTCTCAGAGTTATAATAGAGATTAATATTCAGTTTCAAATTGCACCTCCTTGTAGAGCTGGCAAAAAGGCAGAAATTCTGGAAACATTTCTATTTACTTGTATTATAGACAAATTCTGAAGGTGCAAATGAGAGTGAGGCTCTAGTTCTGAGTCATAGATAGAAATCCATAGTAAAGAGACTCTCTGAAATCTAATAAAGAGGTAAAAAAACTGAGCTCAAAAGAGGAGGGCTAATGAAAAACAGGTATGGGAATCTAATTTGCTTCTTCCTTCAAAGTTCATACACCTCAACCTGTTCTCTCCCAAGAAGTTAGTATATCTCTCTGTTTTGTGTTGCAAAATACAGAATTGTACCACTACGCACCTCAGAAACTTAGTTTAGTCTCAAAAAGTGGCAATTATTGAAACTGTTTCTTTTAAGCTTGCTTTTTTGCTCTCAAGTGAAACTTTGCTATGGAGGACCCCAGTTAACTTGTTTTGAGATAAGGGAAAAGCAGAAAGCTTCTTAAAGCTGTGCTACATAAACAAAAGGCCCTGAGAGCAGTCAAGAGATGACATTGCTATGATTACTTCACTATTTTATAATTTAATAATTATAAATAGAACTAAAATCTTGGTTGGAACTGTTGGCCTGGAATTGAGATCTTTACTTAACAGGTAACTGTGTTGCAGCCTTTATGAACTACTACTACAGGAGGATCAACAGGGACAAGCTTTCCCTACATTTAGCATTAAAACAGCTGGAAGCTCTTTCTCTCTTTTGGAGTGTTCCAGAAATTAAGATAGGAAAAAAGGGCCAAGACTGCCCATTTCCATCTTTAAAAAGGAAACAAGTGCTGGAGTTCCTGTAGCTAACCTGCCATGGATAACAAGCTGTCAGACTGTGAAACTGGCCTGGTTCCACATACTCCGTAAAAGCACCGTGGTGAGAGTAACCAAGGTAATTCACTGCCATATTACTGCATTATTTGTTGCTCCTTCAACATGCTGGTTTCATTAGCAACTAATTCTAGTTGGAATAACCTTACCACAGGCATAGCAGCTCCAGGCCCAGAAACACACTACTGGTGAGTTTCATTATTATTTTGAACAGAAATGTTGAGGATAATGATGTGATTCATTCTTTTCATTTTTGGTTTTAATGGTTTTTTTTTGAACACAGACTGCAGATACTTGCTCAGTCTAAAAGAAATGTGTTTTCTAAGTATGTACAGCATGTTTAACAAAAAGGAAAAGATTTCTAAACTGCAGTTCATTTATTATGGATGGCAGATCACTTTCTACTGTACCTCTTTAGTTGCTATGACATGCAATGTAAATGCTAGTCAACATCAACACCTGAGAGATTTTGACTGCACTTCGCTATCTGATCATTGCCATTTGATGGTACTGCTATTACTGTTTCAGAAGGTACCTTGTTTATGGTGAGAAGGAGAAAAAGGAGCTTCCTTAAAAAATAAACATGCATGGAGTTGTTCATTCACCAATACTTCAAAATACTCCCCAGTTTTTTTACGGTTTACCACTTGTTACTGCATTCATAATGCTTTTCAGATTCTCATGCAGGGCATCTGATACACTTCACCCTTACAATTACTGCCAAAGGAAAACTATAGTTACTGTACCAAGGTACTGAACAGCAGGAGGGTGAAGGCTAGGGGCTTTAGCCATTCTTTTCCATTTCAATTTCAGACATTATGTTACAATGGTCTATATACTGTATTCACTGGCAAAAGCTTCTACCCTATGCAGCATTTCAGACAGATCAAAGACAGAATAGTTTAGTTACATTGCATCTTTCTATGTGGTGAGAAAATCATTACCACATACTTCTTTAACGGAAGTTCTGATAACACTGCCTAAAATGTGAATTCATTTTGTCATAGAAAAGGAGGCATTGAACAAAACCTCAAAACATCAAAACACATCACACATGAAATCATGAGAATAATTTCCCCATTGTGTTCACAAAATACAAGGAACAGCTTCCAGAGTAAAGCTGCAGAGAACTAGCATCTTATATTTCCAGAATGGGTGATAAGGTCCATCTGTTTTTACTGGGATGGAGTGAAATAGAGAGGAAAAGGTAGCTCTGTGGCAGGACATAGGGCTATAACATGCAGCATAGTTGCAGCATCTTCTTGCATCTCTCATAAATTACTTTTAGTCACATTAGCAGAGATGAAAGTGATTGTTTATGTACATCATAGTTGTGCAAAGTCTGTGATTCCCGAATGGTGGATCAGTGGGCAGCCAAAACAAAGGTACAGTACCCATCTACAGGAGACAGCACATCAACTGACTTTTCAATCAGCCATTGTGTAAGACTATATATACAAAAATACGAGACTGTATGTTTTCAAGTGAAATTCAATTTCACCTCATACCTATTAAAAATCATCATCTTGTAAAATGTATCTTACAAACTATTGCATCTCGTGCTTCATGCCACCTTTTTGCTGCCTCTCTTTTTATACATTTCTGCTCAATATATATGATTAAATTACACTTTGAGTACCTTCTTAATTTTTCACTGTCTTGTTATTGCTGCTTTGACTCTGTTTCCTCAGATTCCTTATTTGTTCTGAGTCGGCCTTATTTGTTTTATTCAGTCATGTCTATATATTCCTCTTCTAGCTTGGATCGCTTGTCTATTTACCTGTTGACACTTGCTCCTTTTCTGCTTTTACTCTCCTTTTCCTTTGCTTTTGCAAATCTGTCATGCTACCAACCTTCTAGCCTTTTCTACATCAAAGAAAAAGCCATCTAGTGAAATGTCTGCTAAATTGTGGTCACGTACAGAAGGCACATTTCCTTTTGCAGCTCCCTGTTCCTTCAGCTTTCTATGTAGAGTTGTCTTCCAGTCAAAACATAAGAATTACACCTCAATCTTATTTGGTCCTGCTCTTTTATACAAAGTGGTCTACCTAATACAGTAATGAAATCCTTGGTGGCGAATTCTGGGTGTTCCTAAAGATTTTAGGGTTAGTTAATGTGAAATAACTGCTCCTAATTCATAATTTCTCTGGTTCATTGCCTAAGCACAGGCTCCTATTCAAAGGGTACAACCTGCTCTCAAAACCAAAAGTGGTATAATACTTCTCACTTAAAATGTCACTCATGTCTTCAGCAGGGACATCTCCATAGCATGTCTGCATGAAAATAATCCTTAGAGCCATGCTATCTGAGCAAACTATCTGTCCACTTATCTTTAGGCTTTTAGACAAACAAAATTCATAACCTCCAGAGGTTTTCCAGAGCTCTCTCAAATCTTTTCAGCTTGTAAAAGTAATCCACTCCTAAAATCTTCCCTCCATTAATAAATTTGATGAATAGCAGATTGTCATTGTGCTTGAAAACAGGAAGCGAGCACAAGAGCTTCTCCTTTAGGGAGATAAAGTCCTTCCTGCCTCTCCACTTACCCCAGCTGTCTTCTATTTCTAAAAATGAAACAGCCTTTCTGCTTTGAAAGAAGCTCTCTCTTAAACTGAGCTACACACACACATACAGAGAGCAAAATTTCTCTGTAAAAATCAGAACATTTCAATAATTACCAATTTTTAACAGAAGTTGACTGGAACAAAAATAGAAAGGAAGTTGGCTGATGATGTAAAAAATAATTTTTCATCAGTTTCAGATTTTTACACTTCAAAATATTTATTTGAAATCTTTATCTTACAAGGACAAAATCTAAAACAAACAATTTTTCTTATAATCAAAAGTTTCAATTGATCTGAAAATCTACTTCTATAAAAAAAAATCTCAGAATCAAACTTAAACTACATTTTGAAGTTAGAGAATTCCCTTCGGAAAAGAAATGTCATGGTTTTGAATGATATTTAAAACACTGTCATTTTTTGATCCAACATTCATAGTGGAGTCTTGAAACATACTATGCTAACAACATAATATGCTCTTTTTCTTCGCCCAAGCTAGAGATTACTGTTCAAAATGAAGGTTACAGAAAGAAGTTATCTGTAAAAGTAGCATTTTCAAATAGATGCAGATATATTCTTCTAAGTGGCAGAAGCCTTTTTAGCTCACGTCAACCAAAGGAGCCACTTGCATGCTGAAGTGTATTACCTGACATGAAAAGGTAGCAAAACATGTGCCTATCTCATCTACTGGAAGACCTTTTTTGCACTACAGGAATCCTCTGCAGGCTATTTACTTCAGCTTTGCAATGCACTCCTTTATCAGGTTAGGAGACCTAATTATACCAGAGAGACTCATTCAAAGACTGAAAAGCATAAAAAAAAAAATGGAAACCATTTAAAATAATTCTGAGAAGCATTCTCATTTCAAATGTTTGGATTTTTGGGGTTTTTTTTGTGTTTTTTTTCAAATTTATGTCTCTTTCCTCAGCAATTCTGGAAAACTGTGTTAGTGGGACTCAGTTATTGGGACACCTGAGTTATACTGTCCTAGATATGGAGCGATGCTCTCTCTAACTCAGTTTTCCTTTTTGGACTCTACTCCCTTACATGCACATACATGCAAGCCTAACACAAACACATGCACACAAGACATTACTTACATAGATTCAGTCTACATTTGTCTTCTCTGAGGAAATCTTCATAACCATCCTTCTTCATTTTTCTACCTTTACATTAGGACCTCATCCATCACAGATGTGTTTGTCAAAGTGCTTAAGCTTCCAGACTCAAATGTACATCTAAGTAAAGAAGGAAAAAAACCACGTTAATTCTACAGCACTCATAAACCTTGGCAATTTCAACACATTCAGCAAACTGCTATTCCTTACTCATTGTATGCTGACATAGAGATAATCTTTGAGAGACAAAGCCAACGAAACAATCTGCAAGCTGTGTGAAAAAACTACTGAGAATTCATCAAAACAAAACAAATACAACAGGGAAAGAAAGAAAAAGAAAACAAGACATATCTCTTGAGAACTCTGAGGTTTAGTTAGCATCCTGTAGGCTTGCTAGTTAGGATTGGGCTGAAGTTCACTTTGTTTTAGAGAAAAGTGATATATTATCACTCCTTCGACTGTTATTCTAGTCATTCTCACATTTTCTCTGTTATCTATTACACCAGCTTGCTGTGTGGTGTGTTTGATCTTGACTGACTGTCAGAGGCCCACTCAGCTGCTCTCTCATTCCTCAACAGGACAGGGGAGAAAATAAGACGGAAAAGTGCACGGGTTGAAATAAAGACTGGAAGATCACTTACCAATTACCATTGGGAACAAAATAGACTTAATTTGGGAAAATTAACTTCACTTATTGCACACTAAAAATAGAGTTGGATAGTGAGAAGCAAAGGCAAAAACTAAAACACCTTCCCTCCAATCCCAGCTCTGCCCAGGCTCTAAAGGTCTCTTCCAGCTGAAACGATTCTATGATTCAATGATTCTAATCCTGCTCACATTGGCAGATGTGGAAGTATCTGAGAAAGTTTCTAATTTTTAACCTAGCAGCCTGATTTGTATTTGAAATCATGCTGACTTCTGCTGACAAATGTGGGCAAAAGGCTGCTTGTGAGGTAATCTAGACTAAATAAATAAATGGACACTCTCATCCTGTAGGTACCATTGAAGTGAAAGTGAGGGCAGAGCGCAGTTGTCTTAGTTAAAAAGATTCAAACTACTTTCCAATTAGTGCTGAATTCCTTTCTTTTGCTGCCTTTGCTTGTTTCATTTTGGACCCCAAAAGGTAAAAGGTTTCCTCATAAACAAAAAAACCAAGCTGCACGAACATTCCCTATTATCCATGAGGCTCCTTCTTTAAGACACAGCTGACTGTTGGCAGAGTGAACTACAACGATGACAATAAACTTTCCGAGGATATGTTTTTGTTAATAGTTTTTCACAATTGTACTATTAGTTTACTAGGAAGAAGAAGACTGTCTACAAAATTCAGCAAATAAAAGAAAATATGGATATATTAAAAACTATAATGAGATCTCATTGATCTAAGATCAAGATCCACTTGAACTATCTGGCATTGACCTCCAAAATATCTGTAGGGTAAGAGCTTCTGTACTCTCCTTAGTAATGGCTTATATGGCACTTGAGCCTCACGATTCCAAAGACAAGGATCAAAATTTCCCAAAGACTACCCTGAGCTTTGTAATGTCTTTCTTAAAAAATAAAATAAGTCCAGACATCATTCTCGAAACAGGCTTCAGCATTTTCTTTTTATTCAAAATGGTAAGCTCAGAAAAGTGAATGTGAGTTCAGTGACCATACTCAGTTTCTATATCTGCCCCAAAACGGTGCCTAGATTAGAAGGCCACAGCAAAAACTTTTCCTGATGAAGGTATTTTGGGGTGTCTGGGAGGAAGAGTGGGATGGAAACACATATCTCCCATTATTTTTAATTTCTAAGTCCTATAGTGGCACACAGTATAAGCATTTGATTCTACTGATGACTTTCACATTTTTTATAGGCTAGCAAGTGATACTGACTCTCCCTGGCAGTGCTGAGGTGCTATGGGATTTAATTTCATTTGAAAGCAGATAAGACCCATGGAATGTTACATTTCTCAAAAAAACTGTCTTCATTATTTGTCCAGATGAGCAGTTCTGCTGAACACTGTTAGTGATTAAATTGTCCTTAAATATTCACTTCTTCGGGAATATCTTTACAGCTCATCTTGGCACACAGATGACCTCTAACTGTTTAACCAGGTAAAAAGTAATCTGGATTGCTGATGGCAAAAATCATCTTCAGTGTTTGATGAAGTGTGACAAAGCATTTTTACAACTTTCTTCTGGTGGTTTGTTGCAGAGAAAGAAGTATTCCCACCCCCTTGTCATGCTGAAATAGTGGAAGTTGTTACTATTATGTAGGGAAAACTTTTATGTGTAAAACATATTACATGCTATGAGAAAACAGATGCACCTAAAAGGATCTAATAATATGTGCTCTCATAAATCTGTTTTGATTATTCTGGATTTCTACTTTCCCCAATCCCTCATATACACTGAAGAGCACCGTTAGAGATTACACACTTTGATTCCATTAGTCACAGGGAAATGAACATCTTCAAATTTGCAGTCAGGATGAACATTCGACTGCAAGTTATCCAGGTGAAATTCAACCCAGAGAGGCTGAATATGAAAAAGAAAAGGAAGAGGAAATGAGAGCACTTAAGTGGATAGTGCTCACTAGAGATGATACATTAAAAGACACCCAATCAAAAATAGGGTAAAGATCTTCTCAGATATCCTTCCAGCCTTGGCAAGGAGTTAAGGACTTCTACACTTCTAACTATGGGACTGCCTGCATTTATCCAGACATCTGTCACTTCTACAATGTGTTAGTAAAATCTATCCTGACTTCTTGAAAATTGCTTAGAAATAAAAGCTTGTGAAGTACAGGTTTGTCCTTTTATGCATCTCATAAGAAAGGCCTTGAAGAAGCTTTCATTTGCTTCTAATCATGAAGTACACCAAATGCTTTTAATCCCATATAGCCTCTATTCTCCTCATTTTGATCAAAGGATGGATGTAGGCCATTTTCATGCATCAGCAGTGAGCGCTGAAAAAACAGAGTTATCATTTAAAGGCAACTATTTGTCAAATAGGTGGATAATATTGAATACAAGAGAAAACTGCAGAATTTCTCGTTGTAAAACCAACTACATTTTTTAACACATCTTAAAAGTCAGATAGGAAGAAACAAGTTTTTTTTATTCAGTCTGACTTCAGATATTTGGAGGTTTGGATCTAAGCAGAGAATGTGTGTGGGGAAATATGCTTTAGGTTAATTTACAGATTAAACCAAACTTAAGAATCATAATAGGACTCTTCACTCAGCTGCTACCTACCACTTAAATCAACAGCTTCAACTGAGGCCATGTTATTACCAGAGAATAATCTTTAAACCTGTTTGACACAAAAACTTGATGCTGTGTTGGGTTTCAAAGATATGTATCAATCCCAATGCATTTGCTCATGATTAACTGTGACTCTTAAGTGGCGATGATTTTAGTTTAAGTCACAAGAAAGATGAGACTTTATTTTACTGTTTGCTTTGGGTAAGATATAAGTGGATTAGCCCACTGGATGCTGTTAGGATTTTTGAGAAATTCAATACTAGTGTATGTGGTCCACAAGAACTAGTGCCTTCTTAAAATCTGCTGGTTCCTTCTTTGTTACCCATTTAGGTACATCTGTAATTCAAGTGACAGCCACAGATGCTGATGATGCCAACTATGGAAACAGTGCCAAAGTGGTGTACAGCATCCTCCAGGGACAGCCATATTTCTCAGTGGATCCAGAAACAGGTTAGCAATTCATTTAGCCTTTTTTGTAATGACAGAGATAGAGTGCAGGGATCAAGACACTTTTCACTTGCATTTCAATATTGCAACAGGCACATGGCATCATATGACCTGACGTGAAGCCCATACACTTTTTGGAAACTGGAAAGCACAATAAGAATGCCCTTTTCTTGGTAAAAATAATATAATCTCAGCAGAAGAACTTCTTGGTATGAATAAAACTTCTTGCAGAACAGTGCAGAAAGGGTGTAGAATATTGTAAAGGGCCCAAAGAATCCTGAAACTATTAAAGCTTATTTTACAGTAATTTCTAGGAATTGTATCACTTTGTCCTTATGAAGGAAAAAAAAAAAAAAAAAGAGAGAGCTGGACAATATCCTACTACAAGGTGAAAAAATAACCCCCAAAGAGAAATTCATTACTTCCAAAAGTTTGTGATAGATTTGTGATCACTGTCAATTTTAAACCCAAGATGTGTTCTCTGATTGCATCAGTTATTAGAATTTAAGCAAAGAACAATGATTTTAAGGTGTGAAGCATGAAAGGAAGTCCTTTTCACTGACATGCAGGAAATCAGATACGACATGAAGAAGAAAAAAAAGAAATTTGTGAACTTTGGATATCTATTATGCAAAATTGAGGTGCAAAAAAAACCCCAAAACAACATAATTCCTTCACCCCTACAGATACCTAATCCTGATGCACCTAAGACTCAGCACGCATTGTTTCTGCACGTTATCAAAATTGTCTGAATTTAAGTACAATTGTGTCCCCAAATCCCAAAGTTTCTAATCCATTGGGCAGACTAATTTGGCTAATTTCTTTTTGAAACGATTTATTTTTCCAATACAGCAAAGGCATTATATCAAAAAGACAGTAACAGTCCAAGATCAAAGTGTTCAAAGTTTTTCCACCTTTTCCCGTCTCTCTCCTTTTCCTCTTTTCTAATTTGTTACTTAAAACATCTTCACCAGGCATGAGCAGGGAAATAGGATCAATACCATACGGTCTTCAATGGATGGCAGCAGGTGTTTGGGCAGGCAGATGGTTTGGGAGAGACCTGAGATCTTTGAGGTTATCTTTCGGTTTTATCCAATTTGCTTTTCAATGTTAAATATACTAACAAAGCTAACTATAGTAATCAGAGCCTAGTAATACTGCATCAGATGTAAATGCAACAACCACTAGACTATAGAGGGGTTTTTTTTTTTATTTGATTGACTCTCTTTCTGGGAGCAGAAGTTCTGCAGGGTTACTTTCTTTTACATAATAGAACATCTTCCATATCAAGAGCTGCCTTCCACAAAAGGCAGGGGTGTGAATCCTCCATGCAAAAAAAGGACACTATGTTTAAATTCTCCCACTTCAGAAAACAAAGCTCCCATCACTTTCAACCTTGCAAAACTTCTAAACATATATACAAATATATAGAAAAGCTCTGCTTGGTTTTCCAAACAAAAACTTGTATGGTTGCACTGTAATGAAAAAGTCTCATGGGCTCTGAGGTCACTTCTTTGTTCAGGCTCTGTGGTTTTCGGTTTTCTCACCTGAGGTTATCTACACTCTTTGTGTGCTGTACAGGATTCTGAGACATGTAAATTACATTTTGAAATTACTGAGAATAGACACACAAAAAAGATTTCCCAACACTAATTTTACAGTCTTGCCTATTTCACTTATTAGCTACAGTCCTAGCTGATTTATAGGGGTTATCACAGGCATTAAAATCTATGACTTACTACAGCCCAAAGGAATGAATCCAGGATATGTTGGAGTTCAGTCATATGCTATAATAGCAAAACCTCACCAGGGCTGGATATTATATAACTTATTAACATAATAATCAAATAGTAGCTGAAAAAATCCATTAATTCAACAAATACATTTAAATTTTTATACCTGAATGAGTAGATTGATTCAGCACGTAAAAAAAACCAATGAATAATGTCTCTGTTACATTTAACTTTTTATCTAAAAAGCACATTAAATTAGACATAGATGGTAAGGTTTATTGTAGTATACCTTGTTTTGACTACCAAGGTTTAACATTTACACGGTATATCTTACTTGAATCAATTTAAAAACTCTTAGATTCAAGTGGATGATGCTTCTTCTCCTGTCTCTCTTTTTTCTCTCTCCTCCAAGGCATAATCAAGACTGCTTTACCAGACATGAGCAGAGAAAACAGGGAACAGTATCAAGTGGTCATCCAGGCCAAAGACATGGGAGGTCAGATGGGAGGACTGTCAGGGACCACCACCGTGAACATCACTCTGACTGATGTCAACAACAATCCGCCTCGCTTCCCCCAGAGTATGAAGCATCTAATAGTCCTGTTGTTTTCCAGAGAACCTCTCTGAAATCACCTGTTTCACTTTCATCATCTTGGATCTTCTACTTTTCTCCCTTTGGGTTTTTTGGAAATAAGCACTAGCTGACTGCTTGTCTGTTTATGTTGCAGCATTATTAAGGCAAATTTGAACCTCTGCCTCAATTGTTTTAACAACAAAATATTTCTCAGAATGATAAACTTATTTTCCATTCTGTTCCCAGGAATATGAGCTCTAACAATAACCCAGGCTAACTGCAGTAACTTGAAAGCCTTCAGAGGAATTTAATTACAAAACCTACAGTTCAGTTTTAGAGACGCTTTTAGTAACACATTTTTAGGCAAGCAAATAGGTCAGCAAATTTTCCAATGTACCACCTTGCACAGGCAGAACTGGTCAGGTCATATGCTCTGCTGGAAGTCTAAGCATTTCCTTTAAGTACTTGTCATCTCTGTTCGACTTTTGATGTTGAACTATTTTGATAATCTCGACCAGTTTGACAAAATTAAGTGCTGCTGGGTTTTAAAAAAAATATCATGGTTGAATAAAAAATGGCAAACAACAGAAAGCTGCACAATGCAGAAAGCCTCACAGCAGCACGCTACAGATCATATCATCCTAGGGCACTGGTTTAAACGCCATCCCAAATTGTTAATCAGTGTCTCATAACTGCTTGATAAGCTGCAGATAGAAGAAATTTACAGCCTCAGTTCAGTGCCTGCTAGAAAAAAGTCCACATTATAAAATTTGAATTGCTTGTTGGCACTGATTAGGGATCCGACTGTCTCACTTCACAGATGCACCAAGGACCGAACAGAGATGATTTAGAAAATTTTCTCCTGGACTTAAAGAAATTTGAAAAGCACTTCAGTACCATGGCAATAAGTACACTCAGAATAGAGTAAACAGGTCAACATATAACAGGAAAAAAACATTAGAAAACTATGACATCGTGAAGGAAAGGATTCTTGAAATTGTATATAACCTTTTTCATCTCTGTTCATGGTGTCAGATTGCTTTTTAAAAAGAGAAAAGAGGAGAAGTACTGTAGTCCACATAAAGAAAATATAATTTGAATTCACACTTGAGAGTTCACTAGCTGAGAATCACCTTCACGTGGCAAACTCTAACAGCAATTTTTAACCAACCACCTTGTTTGACTTCAGGAGGGGTACTTTTAAAATATGTATAGCATGATATAGCCCATAATATTTTGGCAGATAGGAATTCTTGAAGCTGAATTAGTATGCAGTGAAGTACATTGCACTGTAATCTTTGTCACTGCATTAAATTAAATCAAATCAAATTTTTAAAAATAAAGAATAAAGAATGAAGAAGAATGAAGAAAGCCTTTGTTCCTTACGATGCATTTCTTTCAAGATAGCTGAAGCCTAAAGTCTATGGAAGTTCTTCTGATTATTTCAATAAGCTTTGGGTTTTGTAGTTAATTATAAAAAAATTTACACAATTTGCTGCCTCATACAATATTCTCTGTAGCTTTCTACTTTGAACATCACTGAAACACTTTGGATGAGCTATAGAAGACCTGCTGTGGGATCTATTTAATAGTGCAATTTTCATTTTGCTGATGATCCTTCCCTCTCATTTTCTTTCTCCTCAGCAGGGTGGTTTTCAACACATCCTAGGAAATCAAATAAAGGAGGTTTTGATTTCTTCTTAGTTATGAAGAGGGGCATACCTTCAAAGAACTATCTCGGCCTGGAAGTCTGCTCTTTCCAAAAATTATTTTCTTCCATTTTCTCTCATGTGAGGCAATAATAAGTAAAAACAGGGCTCAAAGCAGTGGGTGAACTGCAAATGTAAGCAACAGGAGTTAATGTCAAGGTGTTGAAGAAATACTGATTTCTTAGAGGGACAGAAGAAAGGAAAATGGCAGAGTGCACTGTGAAGTACTGGTTGTGCAGACTGCATTAAGAGGAACAAATTTTAGGTTTTGTTCTGTTTCCTGAAAGGAGTCTGTCAGGAGTTTCCTGAAAGAAAAGACACGGGCCTAAACTGTATTTAAAAGGCACCTTAATGAAAATTCTATAAGTTTTGATTCCAGTTATAGTCTAAAAAAAATTCAGCCAACTAGAATGCTGAAAATGTGTAACACTCACACAGCACCACAAAAATAAAGAATGCTTTCAGATGCAAAAGCACTCAAGGGGGTTATTTCTTCTGGAAGACGTCATAAGTATCATGATTACTCTTACACTATTTCTGGCTCACTTGCCAAAAACTTGAATTTGAGCAAGTTTTCAAACTTATGGTTTAGCTGTCAGGGATCCTAACATTCATCGCATTTTCAAACTGGTTTAAGGAAATGATACGCCTTTTAGTCTGTGTGGATTGCAGCCAAACAATCTGCTGATGACTTTTCACTTACAAGCTTGAATTTGTAGCAGCAAATACAATATAGCATCAATTGTAGCATTTTCTACATACCTCCATGAACATGAGGTGTTGGCAGTGACACTCTTTTGTGCCTAGTCTGTACAACTGGGGATGGAAACTCATTCAGCACTCAGGCTTTTGGTATATTCTTTGTACTTAAAATGAATCTTTAGGATCCTTTAGGCATCTTAAAAGAAAGCAAAGGACATATAAATATAGGAACAAGCAAATGTAATTTATACAGGTTCTTAAGGGACCTTTCAAATAGAGATTGTGTGTTTTATCAGGTGCTAATGCTGTGAGACTCTTCAGGTATTTTTCCAATGCTACTACTTCACTCAGTAAATTTATATGAATTTACATGAGAAAACAGATCAGAAGAAATATCACATTCTGGAACATCACATGTAAAATGTTGAATATATCAGATCTTTAAAAATGTTTTCTTAGTGGCAAATAACTTGAAATACTGATTTGGAAACATTTATGTCTTGCTGGTGATGAGAGGTCTTCATTGTCTAGTTCTATCTGGTCAAGAAAACCATCTTACTAATATTTTTTTCTGCAACAATATGTCTTTATAATTAGCTTTTTATTGCAAATGTTGTCAGAAAATACATATATATTCACTTTTCGTGCACATAGGCAAGATTAAAATGTCTGTGTAATCGTAATTCTTTCTATCAAACCCTGATTATAAAAACATTAAATGAAACCAACCATTGAAAGAGCACAAAAAGTATATGCAGAGTAAATTAAAGAAAATCTGAATGCATCTGCCTTTCAATTAACTGTGGCAATTAACTTGAACATGTATCCAAATGCTATTTACCATGACTCTTTAGTATGTATTGCCAATAACAAATGAATTAATTACTTTCACACAGAACACCTACAAATCTTGAATATATTTTTTGAAATAATTAAAATTAAATAACCAAAGCTTATTCTATTTTGGTCTCTCACCCAAATTCACACTGGTTTCTACAACCCTAGTGCCTTGAGAAAACAAAACCAAAATCCTGTACTACTTTTAAATATATGTAGGAACCTTTCTTGAAAACTGAGAGGAAAAAACCCCACCATTAAATAATCAAGGTTAGAACTGGTACCTTATTGTTGAGCGTCTCTATTCCACAGAGATGAATTAAAGAAAAACAAAAAAGTTAAAAGCATAGAAGTAAATGGCTTTGAAGAATCACTTAAAATCTTTGTGACAGTTTGTCAATTAACTCCAAATACTGCTACAAAGTTTAATATGATGACTAAGAGCATTTTTCTTAGTGTTTCAAGCTTCAGGTTACTTTAAAAATCTAAGTGAATTGAAGATGTTTATTATTCAGAAGAACAAAGCTTCTCAAAACAATAAATGCTTGATTTTGCTCTTCCAGGCACCTACCAGTTCAGCTCTCCTGAGTCGGCATCACCTGGGACTCCTCTTGGCAGAATTAAAGCCAATGACCCTGATGTGGGTGAAAATGCAGAGACTGAGTATAGTATCTCCAATGGGGATGGATCAGACATGTTTGATATCATCACTGACAAGGACTCACAGGAAGGGATTATAACTGTCAAAAAGGTTTCTTTTTTTCTCCCTCTTTTTTATATGTACTTAGCTCTCCAGGTGTTACAGTTATTTTTCTTTTTCCAAGGGAAGGGAGGGTAGATCTCACAAGGGGTCAGGTTGCCAAGGAGTTGTTGTATTAGTTTTGTTCTTCCCTTTCTTCAGCAGATATCTGTTATTTTCAAGTCTCGAGGGAAATTTACTGGCATGTCACTTCACATAAAGCAATATTTCAGTGACTGCTGTCTGTTCAATATATATACTCTCACACACAGTACTTTCAAATTAGGGCTGTGAAAACCTGGAGGGGTTCAGTTCACAGTGAGGTTTATCAGCTGAATGCTACGGTAAGGTGCACAAGAGTTGGAGGCTTTCCTGAAGTTTGATGAACTTACACCTCCAAGGCTGAACTGTCCCTCTCTTAATTTGACCAACAGTCAGCTATCTCCAGTACTTAAAATCTGTCTTGGTTTAAGTCCAACCTTGGTGAAACAGGCTGTTACATATCATGTCAATGGAAGTCCAAAAAGCAAAGAACGGGCAGAAATGTAATTCAAAATGCCAACTCTGACAGAGTTATTGGTTATGTTCTAGTGTTCAGACTGTTAAACTCTGAACACTGTTTTCACTTCTTGTAGAGCACAACAGTAACAATTAATTGGTATCTACATCTCTCTATATAACATAGACCTATATATATACATTTGGAAATATACCTATACTTATGTATGCACACTCAAATACATGTGTGCACATATGAATGTGTATATATATCTGCAAATACGAATATGCAGAATATAAATGTCACATAGATTGGAAATTATTCTTTGTATATTTTTTATTTTCATTCTGGAACATGGAGGCCAGGGACGGGTCTAGGTTGCTCCTGATGCAAAATAGACAAGGATAGATGGTAATGGAGGAGGGGTAAGGAAGAAGAAAACAGGAGATGGAGCACTTAAGAGCTGGGATAGTTCTTCTTGTTCCTACCAATGAGATCAGAAAAATAAGACCTTTAGTTACTCTCATTTGTAGATCAGGTCCAACTTCTCTGTTTGTTTCTCTTTTTTCTATAGAGTTGTTCCTCCTGGCTTTCCAGGAAACTGAACAAGTAGTAGACAGATGGGTCATAATTACCTTGCTGCCCTATAATACTCCTTATTTTTCTTATACTGAGAACAAGCCATAATATACTCCAACTTCTCTAGGATACATTAAATTTTAGAGCTTTTGCTCCTAAAAATGCCCACGATTCTAATTCAGCATTATAAACCGGAATACTATTTCTTGTAAAGTGACACATTTTTCTTTATTGTTGTTATTATTTGCTCCTCAGCATCTGGATTTTGAAAACAAGATGTTATACACCTTAAGAGTGGAAGCAACGAACACACACCCTGATCCTCGTTTTCTACAGCTGGGGTCGTTCAAAGATACAGCTTCTGTCAAAATTTCTGTGGAAGACATAGATGAACCTCCGGTGTTTGGCAGACCTTGGTATTTAATAGAGGTAGATGAAGATGCCAAGGAAGGAAGCATTATTGGGCAGGTTGTAGCCCAAGATCCAGATATAACAAAGAATGCAATAAAGTAAGCTATTACACAACATAAAATGCTTTAGGTGTAGGTCAAGTCTAAAGAACACAGAGTGATGTGAGTGCAATGTAACCGGAGGGCACTTGAGAAACTAAGCACGTAGGAGCTACAGAAAAGTATTAATCAGAGAAATATCTATGAGAGCTTGTGAAGGCAAACACAGTTTATAGTGCAGAGTATGCTTCTGAAGGACCGTCTATAGGGACCAGACAAAAATGAGAGGTCAGCATTTAACTGGTATCATGTCCTCATACTTTCACCAAATTTATGTAAAATACTCACAATGGTGCACTTCTAAATTTCCAGCTGGTTGATAGCAGTCAACCTTCTGTACCTTCGTAACCCCCAGGACATAATATTGTCTACCATGTCCCATAGCTTAACTCTTTAATGACCACAGTACATTAAATAAGAAATGATTGCAAGAAAGTCATAACAATTGGAGGTATGATTTCAGTGCTGTGAAATTGTAACTGTTAGCCATCTGCTATTATTATCTGCAGTGACAAACATAGCACTAAAATTTGTGTATTTACATTTGAACTGATTGGGAAACCTAATTTCTGCTTTGCTAAACAAGCCTATTATGTCTTGCAGCAGCACAGTTTGAGGTAGGAGGTGTGAGAGAAGAAAGAAAATAAAATTTTTAAAAGTATAAAATCTCATTTTAACCTGAGAGTGACTGGTAACTACTAGACTAATTAAATGAAAAAAAACCCCAAATATGTAAATCGAGTTTTTTTCCTTGCTGGAAAAGAACAAAGCAAACCAAAATGTCCTAAAGACTTGAAGAACTTTAATTTTAAACAACACCTTAGCCAAAGACTTTTCTGGTGATTTTGATGGTCCTTGTGACATCGTAAAAGTATCTTGTAAAATGAAATCAATATTGTATATATCTGCAATGTGTGCCTTTTGATGACTGAGCTCTCCAAGAAAAAATAATTTGCAAAAATATGAGCTAGGAATGTTCATTTTTAGTTGCTATTCCAGCATCACTATATAAGTTAAAATGTAACTTTAAATATCAATCTAACAAACTGCCCACATAAATAGTTTGCTCTTCATCCTGATCACTAGTTCTAAAAAAATTGTTTCTCAGTATTGGTATTGTGCTACACTACTCAAACAGCTACAGGAAAGCTGAGGTTAATTGTAAAGAAAACGTTCTTGATTAACCACAGTTAAAATTAGAAAACTTTTAGTGGTGGCTATGAGCTAAACTTGAGACTGTAACAGGAGATTGTGATGCTCAGTTGTACTGTATCTTGACAGATATTCTGTGGATCGACACACTGACCTTGACAGAATATTCAACATCTATTCAGGAAATGGATCCTTATTCATCTCAAAGCCACTTGACCGGGAAGAAACTCCTTGGCATAACATCACTGTCATAGCAACTGAAATCAGTAAGTAGGAGATCATTTATCTCAGAAGAACATTAGAACTGAGAAAAGGTTGAAATTCTACAGTACCTATCATTCAGCTCATTTCATTAGTTTTGCCCTTATTTACATATTACCAACAGAGTATCTTTAAACAGACATCTAAAAGTTCATTTTGCTGCTTTAGGATTGTCTTTGACCATTTATGAAAAGATCATTTGGCATTCTCAGGCTGAACAAAACTGCCTACAATATACATTTGACAACTGAACTGGTTTCATGAGAATTCCCATTAAATAATTTATTGCAGGTGTCATTCACTGACAAAATTCTAAGCAAAATGTTTGGGAAAAACATTGGGAAAAAAAAAATTATCAGGACAGACAAGTAACACATTGTTAGAATGACCACTGTAAACAGGGGAAGAAATTATGCTTTACCTCAACTGCTTGAACTGACCTCAGGAAATGGCTTCATTTGAAGCCAAGACTGGAGTAAGTTCTTTCCCCTCCATGTCTGAAGCAAACCCTATCCCTAAGTCTTTCACCTGGATTCTCTACTATTAAGCTGGACTCCTTTAGGTCTGGATATCTCTTCCTGCCTTTTCTTTCCAGTCAATTAGTAACAGTCATCAGAGGAGAAACAGTATCTCTAGTTTCAGGGAATAACTTTTCTCTTGCCCTTCATTCTTCCTATAGATTCCCCCGGAGTCTGTGTGCTTGGAGTTGAGTAATATAGAGAGATTAATTATGTCCCCATTTTCAGAAAGACTGATACCTTTTCCTCCTAAATGCTTTTTCATTTTTTTTTGTGTACTGCAAGGTCCATCTCCAGCGACAGCTTGACCAACCGATGATAACATCTATGTATGTGAAGACCAATTGATAACATCTGCATATCTCCTTTTTTTTTTGGTTTTGGTTTCTACATTTTGGGGAGAAAGGACAGCTGAAAGGACAACTGTTGTTTAGTTTTTCATTGTCTGTGTTGTTCTTGTCTGAGACTGTTTAACTGCTTTACTGATTTGAACAAGTAAATGCTTTGACAGCTCAACCTTAGGAAACAGCTTTTGCAATAAATCATTTACTGTATTGATGTATGGAATGCACACCAATAACAACTTAGTAACCTATTTCTAATGCAAACAATTTAAGTATAACATATTACTTCAAAATAGATATGTTATAATACAAAATTTATTTTAGAGCTTTTGTGCATATAGAATATATGTCAGTAGAAAATGAAATATGTTTGGTTTAGTATAAACAAGAATAATGAATGTTTCTAATTATTCAAAAAATGCATTAGATGATTTCATGTCTTTTCATAGAAATGGTAAATCCTTGTGTTGTAATATAAATAATTTTCTTGTTTCAGATAATCCTAAACAAAGTAGCCAGATACCTGTCTTCATCCGGATTTTAGACATAAATGATCACGCACCAGAGTTTGCCAAATACTATGAGACATTTGTTTGTGAAAATGCAAAAGCAGGACAGGTAAACAAATACTTACGTTACTGAAGAATTTCTAATTAATATATCCTGGAATATCATCATGGAGACTTCAGCACACATTAATTCAAACTATTACAAACCAATCCAGCCTCTTTAGTCTCTACCTTCTACAGAAGCTACCAGTTGATACGAAAAAGAGGAGATAAAAGATGTAGGTTCTTACCCTAGTAAAATATCGTAACATATAATACAAAAATCATACTTTAACATGGCTTTTTATCTCTAGAATGGTAAAATATTTTTTACAATCAACTATGCATAAGTCTACAAAATCTTTTGTATTATTTGATAATTCTTTTTCTCCAAGTCTTAGTCAATGTAGCCATATCTCCAAGTACACAAAACAGGAAAATCTTTTATTGTGCTTCAGTAAAAGAGAGGTGAAAACCAAACTTTTACAAAAATAAAAGGTAATGTAATTATTTCCATTGTCATTTATATGTCAATTTGGAATTGAATTTAATCTGCTCAAAGCTCATGTATATCTCTTTTTAATCTAGCTCATCAACTCTGTAATAATCTAAAAAAGATAACAATAAGATTTGTAGATAAAGTCAAGTGGTAACTGGGAACTGAGAAAGAAGGCAGGCCAATGTATCTCAGAGCTAGGATGTTGCACAAATCTTTTGATATTACTGCCACTACAACCCACATCTGTTTATGCTAATATCTGTCAGCCTTTCAAGTTTTAAATCCTGTGAGGAAAGTTATGGGTTGTGCTGATTCTTAATTCTGAAAGTATATCAAAGTATACCAAAGATCTGGATTTAATATCAGATTGGTTACCTCAAGACTATCTTTCAAGCACGGGTCTAAGTCCAGGCATGGACCTCTTTAGACTGAAGCATTTTGACTGGATGTAAAAGCTTGAGATCATTATTTTTCCTAGCACAAATCTGAGTAGGTTCCTACTCAATCAGAGAGACTAGGATGGAGTCCTAAACTCAGCTGAGGTCTATCCTTGTATCTCATTAGTCTTATGCTGACATCATTCAACCAAAGTTGGCTGACTTCACAGAAAGTGTGTGGAAAGGATCAGAATGTAGGATATTTTGTCTTTAGACCACAGTGACCATACAACACTCAAAAGCTTTACAAGGATGGAGATACACATCAGCAAGCATGCTCATGTTTTACCTCAGTTGCTGCCCAGTGTTGTATTTAACATAGTCACATGGCTGCACCAAAAAGGGGAGAAAAAGAAGATACAGTAGATTGATGGAGTTTGCATTTAATTCTACTTATTTTTCATTCATTGCACCTAATACTGGAATTTAGGTAAGTAGGTTAGAAAAACTGATGACAGTTTGAGTGAAATCACTTGGTTTTGAAGAAGTACTTGACTATTTTTTTTTTCCTTAAGAAAGTCTTACTATTTTTGATGGAAATGTCATAAATAGAAGAATATACATAGCAAAGGCAGTGATTAACTAAATTAAAACCGTGGAGGGAATTACAATATCAGAAAAATTAACAAGTTCCTTTTGAAACAACTGAGGTTTATGGTCAGCACATTGTGTCTAAACTAGTTGCATAAATTTTCATATAATAATACAGTTCAAGCCTTATCGAATGAGCAAATATTCCCTAAAGTTCAGGTTATTGTGCCCTTATAGTTCCACTTTATGACTTATAAGTTGTTTTTCCAGGTCAAATAAATTCAGATAATTCTAGCCATTAATTTCAAACAGCTGGCATATGACCTAAATTCTGTCTGTGCAACAAAATCTCTTTGCACAAGATGAAATTGAGACAAACAAACTTTAAAATGTCAGTATGACTGATAGCAAAGTGAGTCATGTACTTCAATTGCATAACACAAAGAAAGGTTACAAAGCTTTCAAACGAAGATTTCATTGCAAACAATTATGTGCAATTTTATCAACCAGCAAACACAGGTTTTGTCATATTTTGAACCAAGTTCAATCCAGGCGTACTGCTTGTCAGTTTTCTTAACCCAATTTCCACTTAGTCTAGCATATCTGACGAAATATCCATTAATATACAAAATTTCATTTACCCTTCTGGTAAAATCGGTATTTTTCTAACAACAGAGATGACAGAGATGGATTGGATAAGCATACTGTTATTCAGACCTCCCTTACACCTACAGATCAATGTAATTCCAGGAATTATTTTCTTTCTCTAATTGGTAAAATTTAGTATTGTTGATTTAGTATTTCAGAAAACAGATTACTTCCAGTACATGAGAGTACTTTTATTTTAATGTCTAAAAATAAAAATGAATATAGGTATACCAACTTGAATATTTTGGGCAAAGATGCTAAGTTCCAGATAGCCTGTGTTGCTCCTGTTTAGCAATCCCCTTATAATACATTAAAGACATAGTATCATGCTGTGTTCATTCAGTACTATACCTTATTTTAGAGATCCCCTAAAACAGCTGTCTTATTAGAATCATTATTGCTTCTTGACACATCACAGCAGTGCTTCTACATCTGGTGCCCATAGCAGGAGTGCCAGACGGAGAAGATAAATACATTTGGTTAATGGTGCTGGTTTTTTGGTTTTGTTTTGCTTTGTTTTTTTAATTCACTACAGCTATTAAACACACCTTTCTCTAAATCTCAAGTGCATCAGGAAGCAGTCAGAATGATCAAATATTGCTCTCTGCTGACAAGTAACATTACTCATTCTCAACATCAGCAGATATTAGTGGCTGCATTCCTTGTATTTTTCAGATAGCCTTAGGAGGGTCAGAGGAAAGAAAATCCTACTCTCTCTTCTCCCCTGCCATTCTTTTGTCTCCAAACAACAATGGTATGATTGGGGATAAACATTATCACTGGAGGTGCATAAACAACTATGTTCATTAAGCTAGAACAGATTTGCCAGCGTTAGAGCCCCATTCTACTGGCTAATACACAAGCTAAAGAAAAGTATGATGCAGCCTTCCTCTCACACAATTTAGAAATCCTTAATCCTTTGATGGCATGCTAGAGCCCCAGGGACTGTTGTGGGGAAAGCTTTGGTACAAGTTCTCTCATGCCCTTGTCATGGGAATTAATTGGGTCTTTTTATCTGGATTAGAGGACGACTCTTCTCCATGGAAACCAGGAAGATTTACTTGAAAAGGAGACTGATTTAACCGAACAATTTGCTAGTAACAATTTAGCTAATTTCACCACCCATCAATAATAAAGAAAATAACCTGAGTCGCTTTCTTTTTACACTGATGCTATATTCTTTCCTGCCATTCAGGGGCTCTCAGACATCAGAACAGAGAAAGAGCTTGTTTCCTCCTTGGGAAAGCTGGCAGATACTTCTTTTCATTAGTCCCCATACTCCCCCTCCCTCTCTTAGATGGAGCAGACGGAGATCACATTTTTCATATGGCCATTGCTAATTATCAGTCACGAGTTGTTTATACATTGTAGCTGCCTTCCCTAGGTAGACACCTATTGGCTTGGTTTAGTGAGAGACCCGTGCTAACAGTCTGTCTCTCTTTTGAAGTAAGAATTGGAGTTCAAGGGAGAATTTTCCAACTTCTGATAAGCATTCAGTCCAGCTTTAAAACTGCCAATACATTTGCGGAACAGAGCCAGGACTTGAAAATCAAACCGTTTTTCATTACCAAATATGAAGCTTTGCTAAGTGGCAGGCATTTTAAAACATTTCTTAAGACATAAAGCATCAAGATCAAAGTTCTATTCAAGCTTACACGCAGGTGATGGAGGTTGCTTCCTGCAGCTGGCACCGTACAGGTATACAGGTTAGAATAGTGCCTGAAAATGACAAGATGGGCATTCATCGATTGATTTTGAAACAGTTCTATGCAGGGACACTTGAACTATAGTGTTACTTCATTCCTAGAGAAATGTAGCCACTTTGAAATCTACAACAAAACCTCCACCCCACCCAATTACACTATGTTGTGCCATTAATGCAGGCAAGGTTAGTTAGTGATTTGCCTTACGTACAGGCAGGAAAAGGAGCAAGAGAAAGAAAAAATGGGAGAAACAGAAAGTTGTTCCTTCACCATTCCCCCATAGCATTTGCACACTACTACTTTCTGACAAATGTCAAAAACGCAGTCTCTCTCACACTGTGTTTTTCCATAGTTTATTGAAGATGGAGTGGTGAGATCTTTCTTGATTCCTTGAGAAATAGTTTAATAAGTTTCAAGAATGACAAAGGCAGTGTTCCAAGATCCAGGATTTGTTCTGTCCTCTCCTCTGAAAAAACTGTCAGACATCTAATCAAACAATAAAATGTCCCAAGAATTTTTTTCTCTGCACAGCAGTTCTTCCCAAGAATTTTTTTCTCAAGTGCATAGTGATAGTTTTTAAGTCTTATCTCAGAAGCAGTTAAAAGAACATAAATGATAGTCCAGAAATTTCTCTGTCATACAATGACCACATTTAACTAAGAGCACAACATAACAAGAATGAAAGTCCAAATGATTCAAGTTGATTGAAGGCCTACTCATCTATATATCTATGATTGCACGCAAGAAACAACAAACTTTAGGAGCTGTTAATTTACCTCTACTTTAACTATATCTGTCTCTGGTGGTCTTACTTCTCTGGGGATAGAAGTATAATTTTCAAGCTATCTGACAAATATATTCTTCTAAAACTTCAGAAATGCACTTTCTGCAACAGCAGAACATCTTTAAGTTCCTGTGATGGTGTCATTATTTTTCACTGTCTTATTTATAGCGAATTTTAAAAGAAGGAATTTTGAAAAAATGGTTTAAAAATATAATAGCAACCACTGATATGCTGCTGTTTCGAAAAGAAGCTGCATCAGATCACATTGTGGACACTCTATTTGTTTCTAATTTTGTTTCATTAGTAGAAATTTTTCACCCTAAAATGTACTGTATCTGTCTATACATGGTTCTTATCTTGTTCAGCTTGTGTGTACTCTGGAGCCAATGTGCAACTGGTTTATTCTTATGACTTGCCAAGCCAGCACAGGCTGGAATGCCCTCCTGAAAAGGGATTAGCTGGTGCTGATCTCTATACTGTTAAAGATGTGCTGTTAAACATTTGCTTTAATGGTTCCTATATTCCTTTTGTGGGAAGTGCCAAGGCTGAGGCCACTACCCAAGTCTTCTACTTGTGCAGCTCTCCATGTCCACAAATGCAGTCAGTGTCAGGAACAGTAAGGGCATGCTCTAAAGAACACAGGGACTCTTGCTACTTCAGAATGCCCCCACCTAGCTTTTACTCATTTTCTGTCTTTAAAACAGCTTGAAGAAATCTGGAGGGCAGGCTATGTCTAGAGATGTACCAGACTTTGACCATGATGTAAGTCATGGCCTTAGAAATATAGTATCCAGGAGACAAAAAAAACCACAAAACCAAACCACAACACAAAACAGTATTATGATCAAATGATTTCCACATTTCAGAAAAGTTATGCCACTGGGAAATAGGTACAAATCCTTTAACAGAATCTCTGGCTTCACCATGAAAGAAATTCTTCAAGAAATTTTTCTAGTGGGAATAATTCCTCACTCACAAATTATCTTACACTGCCAAGCTGCTACAATCATGTTGCCTTGAATGTGAAAGAGAAAACTTTATTTCAATGCCTAAGTTTAAAGTACTGTTAAAGACCCCTAAAAACTTGAATTTGCTTGATAAGATCCCCTCAGGAGTATGAGACTGTTTCTTTAAACACATAGAAGTACATATGAAACTCTGAAAATAATTACAATAAAAGTACATGTTCCACACTGTGTTCATTCAGATGGGAAACTATGGAAGAAAGAAAAAAAAGTGAGAATGCTTTGTACCTTCTGTAAGTCTGATATGCTTGAAATGCATTTGAGTAAAAGTCATTTTCTTGAAGTAACTCTTCCCTCATAAGTCTTACAGTGTCAGAGATCTTCCTCTGAACTCCTATTGAGAGTGACCATAACTCAATATCTGTAACTGCTTCAAAATGGAAGAACACATTTCCATCATTAAATTACAAAATGTACATGAAACAATACTATTTTTTCCCTATAATTGTGATACTTAAAAATAGCTCCATCTCATTCAATTCTGAAGTGATTATTAACATAAGTCTCTTTTATTTACAGATATAAAACTGAAAAAACCACTCCCTTAATTAGATAACATTTTTAATTTCCTTTCACCTATTCATTATTAGGAAAAATTCACCTGCAATCATCCTTCGTCATTGTTCTTTTATTCTCTCGTCTTCCCTGGTGGAAGAACAGCTGGTTCTCAATTTATGCAGCCAATAGTTAGAGCAGGTAATATGTTGTTCGGTTTTTTTTCTTCTTCAGCCTTACACCCAACAATAAGTTTTCAATGTAATTAGGTTTCTCTATGTCTGGCACAATTGTCCTCCTCTATGTGATTTGCACATGAAGGAAATCAAATCCAGATCCTACAAACATCCCACTGATTACATCTCAAAAAGCCCCAAGACACTCAACTGCAATTTCTGGTAGCTATTATATCAGGATATTTTCTCCTCGAGTTTTTCAGCAAGTAATTGTGCAAATATTATCACTTATCCTAATTCTCTCTCTTCTCTCTGGTACATTTACTCTTTTTCTGTCTTTTCAAACTTGCAAAAGCAAGAGAGGAAAATTTTCTCATTTCAATTTGGCATTTCAGACCTATCAAAAGGTGTGGGGTTTTTTTGGTAGTAACATTAAATTTTTGCATTATACAATGCAAAACTAAACTTAAGCACCACCCTGGTCTAATTTTCTGTATTGCCACTCTCGAAGGTGGATTACAGTAAAAAGAAAGGCAATGGAACATTGGCAAAATGTTGGCATAATCTGAGACTCAGCAACACATGAACAGACTACTTTGCCATAAACAAGGAGTTGGCCAATCTTGGGAAACAGAAAACCTACCTCCCCCCCCCCCCAAAAAAAAAAGTGCTCAATGATAATCAAATGCTTTAAAACTAAAGAGATCTTAATTATTCTAATCACAGGTAGAAAAACTGCATAGTCACATCCTCTTGTACAAAGCTGATGTTCACAAATTATCTTTCAAGTTCCTCAATATGCCTCTAAACTAAAATAAAATTATACTTAAAAAATGATAGTGGTTGTTTTAGAAGGAATTACTAGGAAATAAATGAGCTTGACTCAGATGTCTCTATTATTTTGGGGTTTTTTATAATACTACTATTAGCTGTAATAAAAGTATCTTAAAATTAACTAGAAAAAATGATCTAAACACTTGTGCAGTACAGCACTAGCAGCAGAAAGCTTCCGAATGACATAGTAAGAAAAGCACTTTATTATTTTTGGTAGCCTTATATCACCTAATACAGCATTCCAATCCTCAGAGCTGCTAAATATCCTCCAAAAAATGTAATGATATCCTCTAGTCTCACTCAAGCTGATGTTGAGAGAAAATACACAACAAAAAAGCATTCCGTATTTGATTGCTGCAAAGCTTAAAAAACTTATCAGTGCTAGTTGTGAATGACTGTATTTATTGAAGAAATCATTCTATACTTTCCCTGGAAATATCAGAAAAACAGGTCATGAAGCAGGTCTTTGATAACAAGTGGCTTTGATGTCTGTGGGACTTCAAGACATCCTACACACTGGAAACACTTGAAAACCTCAAGACAGTCGTTGGCCCCTTCATGGCTTTGTAAGAAACAAGTCTGACTGCTGAGCTCTTTCTGCCTTTAGGTTCAGGTGTTGTAAGGACTTGCCTGTACTGCGTTGCAGCATCATCAGTTGAAGCTCACTCCTATTCTCATGCCATACATTTTGTCATCTTGCGGTTGAACTCAAACACGTCCTTGCAAACCAAGGTGGAGTATGGGTCACTCTCCAGTGTGATAACCACTAGAGAGTGCAAAAGACATAGCAGTCATTCATACATCTCACTGGAGTTGCTACTGAATCATGCAACCTGGCATGGTGTTAACTGTTGCAAGTCATTTCACAAACCATGGATATTCCCAGGTAGCTTGTTTTCCTCAGTTGAGCAGATGTCCTCCTATCGGTCTAACAGCAGACAGGCAGACAAGAGTCAAATTGCTAGAGTCTATGTGTGCCCATATATACATGAGTACACACAGTTGCATGAGTTTAATGCAACAGGAAAGCCTGTGCATACCAGAGGTACCGCTGAAGCATCTCCTTTTTAATTCACTCTACTTAGACTCTGTGCACACTATTATCCCTCCTTCACAGCTGGGCCTGAGTGGCCTTGTTAGGGCAGTAGCTATAAAGCTCCACAGCCTGAGGTTTCAATTTAGGAGGGAGTAAAACATTGCTTTTTATTACTTCAGGAGAGACAAGCATCCTGCCAGCACAGCACTCCAATTTATCACCAGAAGCAGATGAGGTGGACTGGGAATTAGACCCACTTAACAACTGGTTTACACACTACTCTGTGTCATTGCCACATGAGACCACAGAAGTTTATGGCTTATTCAGAAGGGCAATTGTTTCTGTATCACTGTAAGATACTGAGTACAAATCAAAGCACACAGTTGTCTTGCAGTGAGGACTGACTCCTTTTTCATCCTCCATTATGTGTTTAAAAAATAAAGCTACTATAACCTATCCTGTGTCTATATGGCTTAGGACATCAGTTTGTGTCTTCAGGTAGAGATTCATTTCATTCATTCATTCAGTCACAGGGTTTTTACTGGACACGAAAAGCAGAGACCTTATTTCAAACCTAAGATTTCTAAAATTACATGAAATGCTATTTTCTTTATAGATGATACAGACTGTGAGTGCAGTTGACAAAGATGAGCCTCCTCGAGGGCACAGATTTTTCTTTGAGTTGGTGCCAGAATTTGCTGTTCAACCAAACTTCTCCATTGTAGACAACAAAGGTAAATGCTCACCAGTACCACTCACCTCCCCAGCCCCAACATCACACAGATCTTCATCTAGCAACATTTTTTTCATTCTACTTTCCCATTCTAGATAACACAGCAGGAATTATGACTAGGAGAAATGGGTACAGCCGTAGTAAGATGAGTACCTATCTCCTGCCCATTATAATATTTGACAATGACTACCCGATCCAGAGCAGCACTGGCACTCTGACCATTCGCGTGTGTGCCTGCGACAGCCGGGGGAACATGCAGTCCTGCAACGCGGAGGCCTTGCACCTCCCTGCCGGCCTCAGCACGGGGGCACTCGTTGCCATCCTCCTCTGCATCATTATCCTGCTAGGTAAGTACTTGTGTCGAGTTATTTAATTGACTAGGCAAAGGTCTGGCCACTGCTAGATCCCTGATATTCTCCAAGTCCTAATGCAGGTGACCCTGTGGAACAGTAATTCCTACTCAATGTGGGGTTCTTGTTTTGGATTTTTTTTCAAAGAAATCTTATCTAACATGCACAAGGAGCTGGGAGATTGAGAGGGAGCTCCTATGGGCTGCTTATCATCATTACTATCATTACTATTCAGAAGAATGTGCAAAAAGAATGAGACTATTAATGTTATTTGGATTAAATAAATTTTAAAATCTAGGATCAGTTTAAATATTATGCCCATTTGAGTAATGCTTTATGTTATAAACAGGTCTTCATTTAGATCCAGGACTCTAAAATCATATTCCTGAAGGCTGAGTGATAAGTTTCTAAGTGATTAAAAAAAATTATCAATTATACTAGCTATTTAATCATGAATGATTTGCAGTTTTCATACTCAGGAAATATTTAGCTCAAAAGCATAGATGAGAAATGTTCAGCTGCTTGCAAGTGGTAGCAAGAGCAGATGATTAAATAAAATGTGAGCACAGAAGTTAGATGGGTGGCTATAGAGCAGGAAGATGAGGTGATATATGAAGAAACTAGAATAAATGCTAACTCATTGCCTGGTGTTCAGAACATAAAAAGTGTAACTTGCAAGTTTAACTTAGCAGAGAAGTGCCTCCTTAAAAGTGCCATCAGCTCAGTGAAACTCTGTGGAAAACCTCTTCCCCTTTCTATCTGAGCCAGCCAGGGGGCAGTGACACACTTACAGGTCTCAGTTTATGTAATTCTAAGGAGATCAATTTTCACCCAGTTTTTAGACTGGATTCAAGCTACATTTAGTTTATATTCAGAGGACCACACAGGTTGTCAGGAGAGGAGGAATACATAAGAACTATATTTATATTGTTGGACATGGGGAAAGGGAAGTACTTGAGCTCTGACAAACGGATTATCCATACTGCTCAGGTTCAAGCATTGGTGCTGGCCTGGTTTCACATGAGCCAGCTTGGATTCCCCAGAATGTTGCCCAGATACAGTCTGAGCAATCGAACTTGCAGGGCATCACATCCAGCAGACAATTATATGGCTCTGACAGATCTGGCTCTCGACCTTGTGTAGTTCTTAACATCATGTCAGGAGGCTCGGTGTCTTCAAAGCCACCTTTCATAGCCCAATGCTGACCATGAGGTGTGTACCATGAAACAAATACCCTTACTTGCTCACTATAGAAACATCACTCTGATTGGCTGCAATGCTTTTGTACAGAAACACTGAATTAAAAACAAAAATAAAAGTGTGCCTTGGGACCTGAACAGCCTTGGAGATCAGAATCATGCAAAACAAGAGTTATCACTTTGTATCTTTTCGCCCCAAGGTCAGAGACTTTGCTCTACTTAGTGTTACAGAGCTGAAGCCAGAGTAGCGTAAGGGAACAGCTAAACAGAATTATTAGTCTACAGCTGCTGTGATTCTCTGCATCTTTTTTAATTGTTCAACAAAATATAGTGTATTACAACAGTAGACTGCTGTCATCGTGGACAAAACAGGAGAGACGTATTAAGTATGTGGCTACTTAAGACACTTCGTAATAACCCGTTAGTGATTTGCCCTACCCTTGCATATGAAATTGTTAAATTTATTGAAATGGACTATTACTTGTCTAGTATTAGACAAACTTGCAAAGAATGGCTCCTGTACAGGTACAAAACCTGGAAATAAAACAGAAGAGTCTTTACATTCACAGCATTGTTCTATGGTATATGGAAGATTCTCTCTCTCTATTTACAGCACGCCCAATCTTGCCTTTTATTCACCAGTACTCAAGTAACTCAGAGTAAAAACCTTGCTCCTAAGACTCAACAAAAGTGCTCAGTACTGCTCTAATACATGGTTCAGCAATCACTGTTATGATTCATTGATAGATGATTTCGCTGACCTCTCCTATTTGCTACAGCTACCTGACCGAGGCTCAGATTTTTACATGTATTTAAACATTTAGTTCCTCCTGAAATCAACAGCATTTCAGCACAAGAATGTATTTACAATTCTTAACTTCAGTTGTTCATCTAACCCTGCAGAGGTTCATTTTTGTTCCAGTCCTCCAAAAGGAAGAGTTATTCAACTACACATTTCTTAAATTAGGGGGATCAAGGTTTTAAAAGAAACATTTAGTAGTAAAGATTAGGATTTAATTCTTGCAATCACTGAAGTAAAAAACAGTTTTGTCATTAATATTGATAGTTGAAGATCTTCAGGTTCTTGTTTTCAGAAGGACCCATAGATCCCATTTTCAAAAGTGAATTAGGCACCTAGGAATACCTAAATCACCACCTTTCAAGAGTGTGAATTACTTTTGCCAAGGAGATTCAACTATATCCGACGAAGTCACCCTTAGTGACTGCCAGGAAGGCTGTACTTCACAAAACTGAAATCAAAGTAAAACTCTAGGAGGGTGACATATTTTAAGACATCGTCTGCTTTTCAACTTCAGCTCAACTGTGTATCTATTTCAAACATATAACATTTAAATCAATGCTATCATAGGTTTAAAAGAGTATAAATTTCTCTGACTGTTATAAAATAACTAATGTCATTCCTTATGAACTTCCTATTAAAAATCCCATCCCAGCCTCAAAACTTTTCCAGTTCAACACATAATGTTAAATATTTTCTCATTTCTAACTACCTATTTCTTCATTCATCTTTTGTTTCCTTTCAGTATTAGTTGTCTTGTTTATGGCTCTCAAGAGACAGAGGAAGAAAGAGCCCTTGATCATCTCAAAGGATGATGTTCGAGACAACATTGTGACCTACAATGACGAAGGAGGTGGGGAAGAAGACACTCAGGCTTTTGACATTGGCACGCTGAGAAATCCAGAAGCGAGGGAGGAAAATAAGTTGAGAAGAGATGTTATCCCAGAAACTATATTTCAGATAAGACGGACTGCACCTCTCTGGGAAAACATTGATGTACAAGATTTCATTCACAGAAGGTTAAAGGAAAACGATTTAGACCCAGCTGCCCCTCCTTATGATTCACTAGCAACATATGCCTATGAAGGAAATGATTCCATAGCAAATTCACTCAGCTCCCTGGAATCGCTTACCACAGAGGGCAACCAAGACTATGATTACCTCAGTGACTGGGGACCACAGTTTAAAAAATTAGCAGATATGTATGGTGGAGAGGAGAGCGATTGAGACTCAGAAAGTAACCTGTGACCTGGTCAGTGTTAGTGGAATTCGTGTCTATGTTACTAGATACAATGGCCTACTCTCTCTTATTCGGGAATAAAAAAACTTACAAAAAATTAGATGTTGTCTTAGTAAGGGTTTGCTTAATCAGTAAGTCAACGTGAATGAATATGAATGACTTAGATTTAAAAAAAATCTATAATTCAGCCTGTCTGCCTAGAAACCTCTGATGAAAGGCTTTTATCAACAACAAGACAATAAAAGGCTTTTTGTGCCTTTAGTAATGAGATGGAAACTTAGGGTTTTTTAATTGCTTTGCATTATCTTTCCTACTAGCTGGGACAAGTGTGCACCTGCATTGTAACATAGTCTCAAAATTATACCTTAAAAAAGATTAATATAACTGCCATATTTATTGAGTTAAAGAATGTCTGTGTGTTGACTCATCATGATATTTTTATATATGTATATTTATATTTTTGTATTTTTATTAAATAAATTAGTATTTATAAAAACACTACTTACTCATGTTGTTTGTTAATCATAAGGAAATGCCCAGTTTTTCTGATCAAAGGAAACTGCGTATTGTGCAACAATTAATGCATCTGCTTATATTGGATTAGCGGTTGAAATGCACTATGCCAGAACAATATGGAGAGAGTGCTCTGTAATGGGAATGTAGTGTAGAAAAGAGAAGAACTATTTTGGAAAAGTGATTATAAATAAATGCAGTCTGACTTGCAATGTGTATTACTAAACGGCATAACATAGTTTCATTGTGAAATTTGCCTCTACATACCTTCTCATATAAATGGGTGACCAGTGAGAGGACTTAACAGATGTATGCCTGGGGATTTAAGGAATCATGAAGGTTTGCTCTGGTACACATGAAAACAATTTTATGTTATGCCTTTAAAAAAATGGAATCATTAAGCAAACATCAACAATGAAAGGAAGGCCTTTGTATTCTTATCTTATTTGGGGATTTTGAGGCAATTAGGCAGATCAGACACATTACAAACGGCTTCTTTTTAAATGAAAGTGAGTCAAGTGAAAAAAACAAAGTCCAGCTCTCCTGGGTTTGTCTGGGATAGAGTTAATTTTCTTGCCAGTAGCTGGTACAGTGCTGTGTTCTGGACTTACTGTGAGAATAATGTTGATAATACATTGATATTTTAGTTGCTGCTAAGGAGTGTTTATCTTGAGTGAAGGACTTTTCAGTGTCAGTGAAGACAGGCACAAGAAGCTTAGTGGTAACATGTCCGGGACCTGAACTGGCCGAAGGGCTATTCCAGACCCACAGTATGTCGTGCCCAGCGTAGAAACGGGGGGAGTAGGTAGGAAGGGGCAGATTGCTGCTCAGGCATTAGGCAGCAGATGGTGAGAAACTGCATTGTGCATTACTTGTCTTTTCTGGGATTTTGTTTTTCTCTTTTTTGTTATATTCCTTTTATTACAATTATTATTCCTACATTATTAAGACTATTAAAAAAACCCTCAAAGATTCAGTTATTACATTGTTCTTATTCTAACTCAGGAGTTCTACTTTTTTTCCAGTTTGCCCCATCCCATGGGGGAGAAGGAGGGAAGAGTCAGGGAGCAGATGCATGGTGGATAGTTGTTGGCTGGGTTAAACCACAACTCCACTTAACATTTTATTAAAGTTGTTAGTTTTCACTTCCTTCAATAAAGTGCACACATTTGTGTATTTTCTAAAGCAATAACTACAATCAAGTATGTATTTGTGTTTAAAATCTATTTCCTGTATCAGCTTTTATGCAATGCACATTTTTTTCCACAACACAAGATAGGAGGAATTTACGTGTATCACATGTTATTTAACTGACAATTGCAAGGTTTATACACTTCTGTTTAAAAAAAGAAAAATAAAATCCCTCAAAGGTATGGAAAAGAATAAAAAATGGCAGCAATATGGGATGTACATAATCCACCACATTTCCATTTTTAATACTGACTCTGGAGAAAACTAAGTTCATATAGATGTCTCAAATAATAATGTTTTAAGGTTTTCTCTAGATTGTTTGGGATTCTTTTAGATCTTTTCAGAAAGAAAGTTAAGAAACACATTGACAACATAATGTGGACTACTGGGCACTCATAAGAAGGCTCCAGACAAAGTCACTCCACATAGACATAGGGACAGAATCCTGCCTAATGTTTTCCTCTCTACTATGTTGACTTTCAGGTTATTTCTCAAAAATATTTCTTTAATGTTATTTATTTTAGCCCTCTATCATATTCTTCTGCTATCCCCAAAGAAGCTTCTCAAGTTTTGTGACACTGAACTCCCTTTTTGGGGAGGGATGTGTGTATGTATGTGTGTGTGTCAGGGGACTGGGGTTCCACACAAGCACCTGAACAGCTCACTGTGGGCTGCATGTCAGGTCTGTAACACTACGTTGCAAGCAAATAACTTTAGTAACACAAGAAAAGTCAAAATAACCTCCAACCATGTGTCAGCCATGTATATGGATGTGATGTAGCAACAAGGCACCAGTGTACAGCTGGGTGGCATATGAATGTGTATTTCTTTTTTGTGTCATTGGGAGGTGAAAGCAAAAGACTTAGGGAATGTATCCTCTCAACAGTGTTGCTGCTGAATGCATTACTCTTTTAATGTAATTTTCATAACTTTAAGGCACCACCTTACAATGGGATAGGAGGAAAAAAATTGATGATAAAACGGTTATGTCTCTGAAGAAAAGCAATTGGGGGAAGGGGGAGGGGAGAGCAAAACAGTAGTACAGGAAAACCTTCCTTGACTTAGAGAAATTGTATACTAAACTTCACATTTAGTGACAAACACAGTAGAATGGACTGACGTGAGATTTTAGCAATCTTGTAAATTGCCATCAGAAATCTGCTGTCACAAGGTGATGCAGAATGGTAGGAAAGATGAAAATGAAAACACATCTGTCCCCAAGAGAGGATAGATACAGACAAGGTCTGTGTCAGTGTAGTTTTTAAGTTGGGAAATTTTTAAGATGTTAAGAGTTAATGCAGGACACATCAATTTCACAGAGGCTACTGGTGAAGGCAGGATGAAGAAAACAGGGTGTGATGAATTGTTCTTCCTCTAAATTAATTGAAATTTTAAATGTAAAATAATTTTACTTTAGAAACTGAGCAGAAATTCCAGAAGATCCTTTTAAAAAAAGGCACCTCCTTCTCTCACATTAGGCTTTCTCACCCCACAAGTGATTGCCACTAAAGCAAAGAGAGAGAGATTTAGCCTTTGTTTTCAGCAAGAGAATGAGACTTTTCTGTGCTTTCCTATTGTTTCAAGTAGTGAGACTAAGAGCTTTGCATCACTTAAAGCAATATCTGTTTAAAAGCTGTTCTACATGGATTTACAGCTCACAGAAATCCATATAATATGTATAGCCAAGCAAGTAATATCTCGAAGTTGCTAAAAAAGTCGAGATTCTTAAACTGACTAAAACTAGTGGTCAAGTTTATCACCTGACATGCCTAATTGGTAAGTTTTGTGGGCTTCTTCATTCAAATGGACTGCAGAAAACAGGTTTTTTAAATGCAATTTTTAAGAAATAAAAAGATTTTCTTTTAGTCTTATATCTGAAACATCACAGTAAATACCACATCACAGATGAGAGATTCGTAATCACAGTGGAAACTACTGTGATATGTCTGCTTTGCTCTGTGCCATTTTTATCTGTCTATATTCATTGAGATTTTGGGGGGTTCTTTTTTTATTACATATGATACAATAGGATCTATGAGTTACAACCATAAGGGACAGGATCACAGAATCACAGAATGGAAGGAACCTCTAGAGAAAGAAGTTTCTCACTGGAAAGCAGTTTCTCCTCATGTTCAAGTGGAACCTCCTGTGTTCCAGCTTGCATCCGTTAACCCTTGTCCTATCACTGGGAACTACAGAAAAATGATTCACTCTGTCCACCTGACACACACACGTTAGTTATTTACAAGCATTGATAAGATTCCCCCTTAGCCTTCTCTTCTCCAGGCTAAACAGTCCCAAGTCTTGCAGCTTTTTCTCCTAAGAGAGATGCTTCATTCCCCTGATCATCTTGATAGCCCTCTACTGGACTCACTCCAGAAGTCCCCTCTCTCGAACTGGGGAGCCCAGAACTGGACACAGTACTCCAGACGTGGCCTTAACCAGAGCAGAATAGAGAAGAAACTTCCCTCCACTTGCTGACCACACTCCTCTTGGTGCACTCCAGAATGCCACTGGCCTTTTTGGGCACGAGGGCACATTGCTAGCTCATGGTTAGTTTGCTGTCCACTATAACTTCCAGGTCACTCTCTGCAGAGCTGCTCTCCAGCAGTTCAACCCCCAGCCTGTACTGGTGCACAGGGTTATTCCTTCCCAGATGCAGGACTCTGCACTTGTCCTTGTTGAACCTCATGAAGTTCCTCTCTGCCCAACTCTCAAGCTGGTTGAGATCCCGCTGAATGGCAGCACAGCCTCTGGGGAATCAGCCAGTCCTCCCAGTTGAGTATCACCAGGGAACCTGCTGAGGGTACACTCTGTACCCTCATCCAGGTCATTGATGAAGATGTTGAACAAGACTGGCCCCAGAACCCATCCCTGTGGAACTCCACTGGCCACAGGCCTCCAACTCGATTCCGTGCCACTGATCACCACTCTCTGGGCTCTGTCATTCAGCCAGCTCTCGATCCACCTCACTGTCCGCTCATCCAAGCCATAGTCTCTGAGCTTTCTGGTGAGGATGTTATGGGAAACAGTGTCAAAAGCCTTGCTGAAGTCAAAGGAGGTGACATCTACTGCTCTCTCTTCAGCTACCCAGCTAGTCATGCCATCATAGAAGGCTATATTAACAAAATTCTTTTTTCAATGAATTAACAGTCATTTTCTGCAGATGTTCCTCCATGAGCGAACTGAGGCACCTAAGTGCCGGGCATTTCATATTTATATATATCTTTATCCTCTGCGAAATCAACTGTGCCTAGCTAAGTTTCAGATCCATGAGATTGCCTCAAACCTCAGACATGTCTCACTGGGAAGCTGAAGGCCTTGGGACCTTAGAAAAAGCTAAAGACGAAGAAGAAAGGTAATTTTTTATGATGATAATCTCACCAAGGATCTAATTTTCTGACAGTCAGATCTGTCTTGGTTCACTCCAAAGGAGAAGAAATAGCTAGAAACACTTAGGATGTACAAGACTAATTTGTGATCGCTTGCAGAAAAACTGCTTGTGACTGCTAAGGACCAAGATAAACTTACTAATGCCTGAGGAAATACTATGGGATTTAGTCATCATTCTGAACAGTCTTAAATCAGTTTTGAATGGTCTCTCTTTGAAAAGCAAATAAGCTAAAAAAAAAAAAGAGTGAAAAGAAGTAAAAATGAACATGGTAAAATTCCAAGTGAATGTAGTGTTCCAAGAAAAAAACCCAAAAAGACTAAAAAAGGGAAAAAGAAAAAAGAAGAGGAATATGTAATGACAATCTTCTTTTGTAATATTTATGTATTTTCTAATTCTTTTCACTTTAACTGAATCTCATAACATACTCATTGAGTTACGAGCTTATCCTGATAAACAGTCATTAACAAAACAAAATGCTGGAGACAAATCTCCCACAGAAGGTTGCATCTTTCAGTGAAATGCTGAAACAGACTCTCTGTTATGCCAGGTTAAGCAACCTAACCACAACCACCCCCACACATGAATGTGCCTAAAATGTTTTGTCACTTAATGAAATGGCTGTTATCAGAACAGAATAGTCACACAAACCCCCTCCCATATAGAAAACTTTCCCTTGGTACTTTTCTTACACATTGACAACAGGTATTAACAGCTTCTGCTCTACCAAAGTAATTTCAACTGGTAATTGTCTAACTGTTAATGAAAGTTGTATTTTAAAGACACATTTACACTCCACTCCTCATTTGTGCTAAGCAGAGAGAAAACAGAAATGTTTCACTCATTGCATATCGGAGTATTGTTACAATTTATGTTTTACAATCGAATTTGTAGATTAATTTGAGAAGTTCCAGAAAGAAAAATAAACAAGTAAAAAAAAAAAAGGAGAATGGGGAAATCAGATGTTTTCAGCTCTGCTATGGGATAATGAATGGAGAAGAGGTGAATTCCAGAAGAATTTTTTGAGAACTTAATGTGGACATTTGTGGGAGACTGCTGAGCTGCAGGCAGCTTTAACCTTGAGACAAAGCTCTTCCCTTGAAGCACACACACAAACAACTCTGAGAAAGAAGTGATAAAAACAGGATGTAAGCATACCGAAGAAGCAGCAAGAGCGGGGCATGAACAATATGGATTAGCCAATCATTGTGTTAGCATAGGCGTGTGCTTTGAGACTGTTACCCAGTTAACATGGAATAAACTGTGCATGATCAGGGGATAAGGGTATATTAGGGGGAAGCTTCGGTATCTGCAGCACCAAGAACTGAACCTGTGTCTGTGAGTGATTCTTGGCCGCTATGACAGATATTACTTCATATGCACATGATTGTTTGTCTCTGTGGGTGAGTGTACAGATACATATATGGAAAGCTCCCTCACTTTATTATCTGTAAGGTTAATCAAGAGAAACCCTTAGGTACCACTTCTACTCAGAGACGTCCATCTAAGAGTAAGGAAAACAGGAGGCATCCAAATGTGTGCAAACAAAACTGATTTAACAAACTGTGTTGTTCTTGCATCCTGCTGTTAGAGGGTATATTTTACACTTCAGTTCAGTTGCAGTTCCTGAATCATAATTCAAAGTAGGAGAGATCTGGTCTGAACTCTACTTAAAAATCACTTCCAAATTTGGGCTTCTGCATCTTTGTTAAAATCTCACAGAAATAGAAATATGGAAAAGAGTGCTGTGAATATCATGAATATCACTGCTCTTGTGCTCCCAAGAAATCATGTTGACGTTATCTCTGCAGGGAAACTGAGGGTCTCTGTGTGGAATCAGCCCACTGGCTGTCACAGGGCACCATGCAACAGAAGAAATCCAGGAGCATTTACTTCTTTTCTTTTACTATCTGCCCCCTACTATCCCCATTCAAAGAAAAGCACTCTGCAACACCTTTCGCCTACTCCACCAAAATTCATTACAATACTTTTCAGCAAATTTCCAATCACTAGTAAAAGCTGAAAAAATGACAGTATCTTGTCACAACTTCGGTGTCTTTTCCCTCTCACTGATGTGTGCTGTTTTAGCAGGAAATACATTTTCGTAGCAGTCCTGTACCTTAAAATATGAGCATATTCCTGATTTCGTACATTTTACCATGGAATGTGACACAGCTCCTGTCATAACATATATTAATATACCTTCATCAAGCTTGGAATGAACTGCCTAATTTTAAAAAGTATATCCTTTTAGAACCAGTGTGCCAACCATTTCTCCCATCACTTCTTACAGGGGAATGACAGGCTGTACAAAGTAAGCCTGAAAAAAAACATATTTTGATTTTTGGTGGGAGTAAAATGGTAATAGTCTTGTTCACCACTTACAGTTCTGTTCTTCAGTTCACCTTTCTAGTTGCTGGTAGACATTAATACCACATTAGAAACAGTTTATGAACTGTTAGAGTAGTGTCAGAATGCCTTCAGAGCAGCATAGGCTCAAAAAACCAGTTTGGGATCCTTACGGCTTTCCTTTTCTCTCCAGCATCAGAAAGCAGAATGACCCTCCCAGCCACTGCATCACATAAGTACCTATCTGGCAGTTACCACTGGAAGAAGAGGTGAAAGCCAGAGTTTCATAAATAAAAATGGTGAGAGGGAAATTAGGGCTGGGATTTTTGTCACTTGAGAACTGCTCTTGCAGCTGTCAGGAAGCAGGCTGCTAGTTGCTAGGAGCAACGATAATAATACTTACTTCTTATATAATGTTTTTCATCCCTAGTTTTTAAAGCTTTTTACAAAGAAGGTCAGTGTCATTATCACCATTTTACAAGTAGGAAAAGTATTTTTTTGTGCATCAGTTTCCCCAAGGACACACAGCAAGACAGCAATGAAGACAGAAGCAGAAGTCTGCTCTTCTTCATGGGCCACACTGCCTCAAGGACAGGTAACCATTTAGGAGGCATTAATTTATGTACCTTCACTGCTTAAACTGATCAGAAATTTTGCTTCTAATTAGCTTTTACTGCCCCACAAATTTCAGACACCTTAAAGGAAGATGGACTTCCATAGGATACTATGAGTCAAAGATCCTTTCCAAATTAAGGCTGCACTTTGGACAGGTATGTTTTTATAACAGGTCCAAGATAGTTGCAAGAGAAGTTGAGATGTCTCCCCAGGTTTGCTTCCTGCAAGAAAGTCGATGAAAAAGGTTTTTCAGTTCAGGACTGAAAATGAAAGACAAAGAAACTTGCAGTAAGCCCTAAAAACTGCAGACATATGTCTGGAATAGGCATAGAAGTAGCTTAAAGATGAAAGTTAATCTTTCTTCTAAAGTAGATGACTGTGGGACAGAAAGGACAAACGGTGTAAGAATATCAGGTGGTAGTACCCAATGCCAGCTGGTCTTCACTCCTTCAGAATTCGTTATTTTTTATTTCTAAGGACTCCTTCCATGTCTCTCCATCTGATTTCTTGATGAGACATTATCTTTTGATTGCTGATAAAAAAATTGCTTTTTCGCCAGAAGTTCCAGATTGGTAATTTAATGACAAATCTTTAGGAACAAGCCTGACCAGCACTCAGCAGAGCTGCAGCAAGAAAACAAGACATGAAGAGGCTCTTCAACTCCCATCCCCTGTGTAAGTGAAGGGCTTTGTTTCAACTAATGCTCAAATCATGATACAGAATGGACAACAGGCAGCATGGCACCATCCAGCGGGATCCCACGTGAGAGCCAAAGGGAGTAAACAGTTTCCCCACCTGCTAACACATTCGCTGCCATCTGCAACTTACCAACCAAGGGGGAAGTTTCATCTTATCCAAAGCAATGGCAGCAACGCTTTCCTCTGTGTCATGGCTGAGTGCCTTCAGACATCCTGTGCCACAGTGACAGAATATTTGTCACTGATGTTCAGCCAACCCTGCACTGGTTTACAGCCAGCTTTTGCACAACACTACTAGTAAGGGCCAGATTTCACCCACAGCATTTTTCTTCCAAAGTCAGTGACGTGATGCTGTACTTCATAACACCAAACTCATTGCTAAAGACCATGAGAAATCACACATTGTAATTTTTTAGAGGAAAGAAAACCTTCATATTTATAGTCTTTCTCTTAGTTTTATGAAAAGCTCTTAGTTTTTTAACAAAAGAGTTCCGTGTTACATCATTAATAGAAATACATGCCTGTACAAGTCATATACTCTGACATAACTTACACAGGTATTTGCATGATATAAAGGAAACACCTTTTCATGTTTTAAATCAGATAGTTAGATGTAAATTAAAAGCTTCACCCTAAAATCCTATAAATAAATGTTAAAGGGTTAGAAAGTATTGTATAAACATCTTTGCAGAAAGATGCTTTGTACAGATTTTTAAATAATCTTGCAAAAAATATGAATCTATACTGCCTTACATAAAATAGGGATAAAAAAAGGTGATACATTTCTACCTAGCAAATAGGGACTTTCCCACAAAAAGGATTTATACACTTGTAATAGAAGAAAAGTCTGAGGAGAGACAAGGTATCTTTCACCCAACTATATTACGTGCTTTAATAAAACCAGACAAGTTTTTAAGCTTATGAATCCCTTCACACCAGGACTGACAAAAGTCTAGAAAAGACTCCAATGTCACTCTGCAACATAAGCTTTTCAAGTCTGAATGCCAAATTCATTTTTAAATTGTTTGTTCAGAAAGATGTTCTTATTTATACACTGCAAATTTCGGATATTTTGGCTAAGAAACATTTGCAAGGTAGATGTGCTGACATGGTCTATAGCTGCATTTAGGGAAATTTGTTGATTAATACTTCTTTCAACTCATTTTTGGCATATATGCATAAATATGGCCAATCAGTTCATGAAAAATCGTTATTTTAATCTCATTTTTCAACCAGTAGGGCAACAAGCTGCTTGAATTCTGTGTCAGCATACTGAAAGGCAGAAGCGCAGATTTCAAAAGGAGCCAGTTCAAAAGTATTGCATAAACCATTTTGCAACACAGTTCACAATTCATACACATGATACATCCACATTCTACATAAATTTTAGTACGTAATTAAAATCCAATTCATCCTGTGGCTCTTGTAATATAGACAGTTCTTTCAGGTATTTCACACAACTGTGAAGCCAGGTTCACAGTAGCCAGATGTTGGATTTTAAGAAAATTCCTGTTGTATTATGGTTATCCTGCCAAAGATGAGACTCTGAACTGTCAGGTTGCAGCCCTGGATGGCAAAAATCAAGTGCAAGAACTTAACATTTGACTCCAAATCTTCGTTGTTCCAAAACCAAACATTTCTGAATCAATAAAGATCTCACCTAAATCCACATCTTGCTTCCCAGCAACGCTCAGATGTGGAGTTATGTTACAGGCAATTCTCTCCTGTTGCAATATCATCATGGAATCAGGCCTGAATGATTTTTGTGGATGCCTGTAGTTCCATTTAGTGACACTATTGTTCTAAATATCCTAGTGAACCAAAACACTGCAGACATGGGTGAGTACACTTATAAAAATGAAAGTTTACTGAGGGAGCTCCAGTGGTTTCCAGCTTTGAGAAGTACATGGTAAAGTGATAATTGCATTATACTTAACAGTTCCAGATTAATTTCTTGTTCCCTCCAGAACAAAGTATTTCTGATTTGGATAGCCATTTGTCCCACAGCATCATACCGTTTCTAAGGATGTGAATGATATCACGATGAAACTGTACGAAGTTGCTTTAGTATATACACTGTTTAAAATATAAATCTAGGTAGCACGAATCTACATAACATATAAATCACTGAACCTCTACAGTGCCTATCAGCAGATCCATCATGTTCTACTAGGTTGAAAAACAAATCCATTTTCCCCTGAGTTTCTCCATTTTCCTCTCCTCATCTTTTCCAATTAACCCCAGGACTTTCAGTCTCAGAGTATACTGGAAATTATCTGCTGTTATATAACACCCCGTGCATTCACATTTATCAGTGCAGTGCTGCCTTCTAATTTTGTAGTATTCATTTTCTCATTGAGTAAAACTGCAAAAGCAATTGTGGATGTGGTTCTGCTCTCCAGAATACTGTTGCTGCTGTTGATTCGCTACTAATCTTTTGTTCATGCAAGCAGCCAAACCTTCAGACTGTAAATAGAACAGACTGAGAATACTAATCTTCCTCCCTCTTCCTCCTGACATACAGAGATTCCTCCAGCCTTTCAGCTCTTTCAGGTTGGTTTACATTTTAGGACACTATTATTTTTTCCTTTGTAGGACAATAATTGGATTATCTTAAATGTTTCCATTTCTCTACATTCATTTATGAAAGATTGATTCATTCTCATCTCAGGAACATAAAAGATCTATTTTATTGCTTTTTTTTTAAACTAAAGGACACGCATTCTTTCTTCTGTATAACAGTAATACCAGTAAGCAGCCTCTTGAAAGGAAAGAGGTTCAATACCCATCCTGCCCTGTTCTGGAATATGATTTTAATAGCCACTACTAGGTCTATCTTCCACGAAGCTTTTAAAATCTCTTTTGATTCCTTTTATGCTTTGAATAGCTTCTATTTAATTATGATATGAGCTTGAAACTTGCTTTAAATCTGCTAACTGATTTTCTAAAAAAAATACCCAAAACCTATGAGATAAAATTTTACAGTCTTTAAAACTCACTTTTTAAACATTTTACTACATTTTCATGTATAAGTAGTTTTTGAATAGTTTTGAATAACCTCCACCAAACTGGAGGTTAAATGACATTGGCAAATTACTGAAGTCTAGAAGGATATCACTTCATTCAGAGATGATTAATGTAATGTTGTTTCAGTTTCCTGAAAAACTCTGCTCATTAGAGGCTATAAAGCATCCTTCTGGCACTTAATTGCTTAAGAATGAAAAATTAATAGAAAATAGATTTTTTTTGCTTTCATACAATAAATAGATATTTGGGGAAAGAGCAGGGCAGAGAATATTTATGTACAAGTTCTTTACTAATTACTATGGATCACATCTCAGATTACAGTTTGAGAAACATCAAAATATATCATAAAAGAAAGATACACAGATATCAAAGTAACAACATTAGAAAAGATAGATGTGTGGGAGGATGAAAGTTAATGGAAACTTGGAAGCAAAAATCAAAATATAACACTTTTATCACATTTTAAAGAAGACAAGGTCACAGAATGCAGTCAGACTGATCAAAAGACAGACAGTGGACTGTGAGAAATATGGCAAGTGACCAAGAACAGAAATTGGTTAACCAGAATTCTGGTTATGTGTCTATATTATAAGTTTGTTTTTTGTAAAGGGGAAATATCACAAAACTAGAAAAGGTTAAAATTGGAAGGTGGTTTTGCTAGAGAAACCTCATGAGAGAGGAACCTCATGAGATTCAATAAGGGCAAGGGAGAGGAACAACCCCATGCACCAGTGCAGGCTGGGGACTGACCCATTGGAGAGCAGCTCTGCAGAGAGAGACCTGGGAGTGCTGGTTGATTATAAACTAAACATGAGCCAGCAATGTGTCCTCGTGGCCAAAAAGGCCAATGACATTTTGAAGTGCCTTAAGAAAAATGTGTTTAGCTGGTCAAGGGAAGTTCTCCTGCCCCTCTCCTCTACTCTATTGTGTTGAGGCCTCATCTGGAGTACTTTGTCCTGTTCTGGGCTTCCCAGAGCAAGAGAGAAAAGGAACTTCTGAAGAGTCCAGTAGAGGGCTACAAAGATTATCAGGGGTCTGGAATATCTCTCTTTTGAGGAAAGGATAATGGACATTAGCTGAAACACAGGAAGTTACAGTGGAACATGAGGACAAACTTCCCTAGCCTAGAAAGTAGCTCAACAAAAATGGAGATCCCAATTTTGTTGACTGACTGACTTCAAGATCATATTTACTACAGGCCTCTGGTAGAAATATTGTTTATATTCTCTGTAATGCCTCAAATCAGCAAGAAGTCAAGCTGTGTCCTTTTTGTGCTCATGCGTCACCCATGATGTTCAGCAATTAGAACTTAGGGAGTGAAAAGGGAAACAGAAGGAGAAGATCTTGTGGTATAAAAGTGAAACAGTAAAGTTTCTTCTGATATCATATAGGTTAAGAAATAAAGAAATAAATGGTCTGTTTGTGAACCACAGAATGATTTTAAAAAAACAAATAAACCCAAGAAGTGTTCTTCTTACCAAGCAGCTTTCCACAGTAGAAATGCACCATTAAACTTTGAAATGACCAATGGAAAAAGGACTAAACACTAGGTGTAGTCTACAGGACAGTTCACTTTAGAAACATAGGGTATTCCATTTAAAATTAGAATTAGGGATGTATAGAGTGACTATGAGGAAATTCAATATCAAAGAACGGATGTTTGTTAAATTGGAGAAGTATCTCCCCAGGAAATATGTAGAAACTAGTTTACTTGATACAATTTAAATTAACTAGGAGAAGAACAAACAATAATGCAGTAGTGAAACATAAGGGATGGAAACAGAATGCAGGGGTAATTACTAAGACAATATTACTCTTTTACAGCAGTAGCATCTGCAATATTAAATAATTGTACATAGATTCCATTTTTTTATTACATTGTGTTGAGATGTAGAACCTAGTCCTACAGATCTTCTCCACTACTTCTTTGTATGCCCTGCAAAATATGCCTATCAAGTTGTCTTTATAGGACAAAGTTTTATGTTTTGGAAGAATGGTCTCATTTCCTAGCACTGCTACATAAGTATAAGCCTTCTGGGGCATGGCAATGCCAAATTTACAATCTTGCTGTGCTTTTTATGTGTGTGTTTTCAAAAGGAAATGTTTATGCTAATACAGCAAAATGCTTGAATCAGCCCAGTATGTGCCATTTATATGTTCTCTTGCATTCCTAAGGAATATAAAAAATATGGTGTTTCATTGGCCTTAATTTCAGCATTATACAGAAGACAACACACATCCCCCCCCATATTTTTATTATGTTTGAAAAATATTAAACATGACACTCAATGCATCAGCTGTTAACACCATGCATTTCTAATGCTGCTTCTCAGGATGTAATCAAAGAAAAACAAATCACCAATATGTCAGATATGGAAATTTAAATCTCAATAGCATATACACATTTTGTATGCTACATTCATATATAAATATTATCATTCCCATGTGAACCTTTTCTTTATTCTTTCCCATTCTTTTGTATAATGCAGCGCTGAAGTATATCTGATGTACTGCCACTATCATACTGGAGTACATACAAAATAATGTGGGGAAAAAAAAAGAGGAAGAGAACTTCATTGTTTTCTGTAGGAAAATGCTAGCAGGTCTAGGATTCTCTGACTGACTTCTGCTGTTTCTGTCCTACTTCCTCTGCCACCCAGAAGGCTAACAAAAATTCCACCCACAGGCAAAACTGCTAACCCTCACAAGAAGAAGGATGAGCTTCTGCAGACAGAAAAAGAAGAGGAGGATGAAAATAAAGCATAACTTAAAAGGTGCACTCAAGAACACTATGAAGCTTCCCACATTGAAAGCTGGGAGAAAAGATGTGCAAGTCATTATCTCAGTACATAGCTACAAAAAGTCTGTGAAGCTGATCTCATTCACGATTTTGTTGCTATTGTCTTATACTGACAACTGAACATATCAGGCCAAACCCTTGCCTTTGAAGACTATTTCATGAGGGGTTTTTTTACACTTTCTAGCTTCAAATAACAAATTTACCAATTCAGTACACAGAACACATCAATTTTCATTAAATTAAATTATTCTGGAACATAAACACACTGCTTGATGGCTATGCCATATTTGTAGAGCAAGTTAGAAACCTATTCTATAGAAAAGACTAAAAAATTGTGTTAGACCACATTTCTTCAAAAGGTTCTTTTAGTAAAGAACAGGATATCATTATAGATAAGTATATTTAGGTTTTTATTGTCAGCTTCTGCTTATTTTCTAATATTTTTTAAAGTACCATGGAGAACAAGATTTCCTTAACAGTAGGCTTTATTCACATGGCTCTGCAGAAAGCTCTTCAGAAAAGCAACAAAAATTAATTTAACAGCAATATGTAATTCTGAACTTCAGCCTTTCTGGTATAGGATTTTTAATAGCAGTTAAATAGTCCTGAGGAAAACTCTAGAGCAGTTATCTGCCATAGGACATCACTGAATAATAGTATGCTTTCTACAGACACGTTTCAATCCAAAGTAAAACAAGCGTTCAACTATGCACTGCATGCTTGTAAAGTTGCCATTGTCAAATACATCAATTAAACTGCCAAGCAGGAAAACACAAACAAGGCCTAACACCAACTCTGAGCTATATTGAGTGCATTTAGGTGATTTCAATAAGATGTTATGTTTTATCTTAGTCTCAAGTCAAGATCATTAGAGAACTTTCTGTACTACTACTGTAATTTTCTTTGACACACATTTTTACCAGAATTCATACCAGAAATTGTGATAATGTATCCTGATACAGCTTTCCAGATGAATGAATATTTAGATAAGCAGGCAACCTCAAAACCCCTTGTGCCTCCTGTGCTCCTCAAGAGACATCTGTGAGAATACGACTTTCCACTCTGCCAGCTCCCCAGCTTCCTGGAGAAGGATGTAGTTGCCCTTGGCAGGCCTGTTCTGCCCACCTAGAACAGCTTGTGTGAAAAAGAAGATACAAGCCAAGGAGACTGCTAGATAACACCATGCAACTTAGGCAAACTTAGGCAAACTTTGCCCAATTTACAGTGTGGTTACGTTATGGCCAGAAGTTACACCTATTAATATACAAATAGTCCTTCAGCAGACATATTCTTTATTTATTTCCTAGGCATCTCTTTTCCTAGAAAAAGGATATTGTTTTGTATTTACCATATAAGCTTTATATCCCACCTTTTTTTCACAGACTGCTTCAGTGATCAGCACAGATCCTGTTAGCTTCAGTCTAGTAGTTGGACTTCATGGTTAGAAAGGAAACCTGACATTGAGAGTAGTGTATTAACAGAATATAATGAGCCTGCTCATTTTGCTAATGCAACATATATTTGCAGGTGCCTTTCAGAAATGTTTAAAAACAATAATTGACTAAAACTACACCTTGAAGTGGGAAATTGTTTGAAGTCTCTATATTTAATTTGTTCTTACCTATTATTGAGAGGATATGAATTGCATAAGACAAAATGCTATAGAGACAACACAGTCTTCACCACTGGAAACAAGTGTAGAATTCTTTTCAGAGTGTTAATTCAATTCTCTTCCCTAACTCTGGGATCCTCGGGTCAGTACGAGACAAGATTTAAAAGCTAAACACCTAGAGGAAGCCTGGCATTAATGGGTTAGTGTACTCATGGACTACAAGACATCAGAATTTTCCAGTATACAGACAGGACAGAGTTTATTTTGATTCCAAAATATGAAATGGTTACCCCAACTAATAATTCACAAATGAGTTAGATGCAGAGAGCTGAACTTTTCACAGTACACTACGAATGATAAATTATCTTGCAGCAAATGTATTTCAAAAGTAAACCGCAGTTTATTCTCCATTTGACTTGTAGGTTTTAGCATCTTTCCTTAAGTTCAGCTTTGTCTCCCAGCTCATGATGATATGTCAGAAAATATGTTTTGTTTACATTAGCATTGACAATCTGAAATGCACCATTTTTCCCCTTATTTCAAAGATCAGCTGTGTCCATTTTTCCAATGAAAGACGATACTTTACAATTTTCATTGTTAATCGAACCTTCTGTTTCATAACTCTGTATTAAAATATGCTTAGTCTTGTCATTAGAATTCCATTAAATTAATCACTTATGCTCACAGAATAGCTAATAATTTAGAAATAAAATGAAAATATATTTAAATGCAAATATACACACGTCAAACATAGGCATGCTCTGAATCTTTACTAAACCATAGTTAAGATTTTGTTACAATTCAGTCATTATCAATTGTGCTACAGAACTTGTTGACTCATATGAAATAATTAGAAAAAAAAAAAAAAAGCATGAAGACTGAATTTCCTAAGTGAAGGTTGTTACTAGGTTCTATCTTCCTATGAAGTCTTTCAGCAGTCATCTCCAGAAAAGAAAGATGTCTTTCATGTCATGTAGACAAAATACCTCAAATCTTTATTTAATATAGGATTAGACTGATTTTGCTATTAAAGAAAATTAAAATTTTTCTCCATTGGAAAGGATAACATCTCCCCATATACCAGGAAAAGACAGTAGATGCGAGGATGCACTAATTTGATTAGTCCTTATTGTTTCACTAATAACTATTCCAGCCTCCCTGGTGATTTTGTTCCACTGCTAGAATTTGTTCATTCAACCACTACAATTACTAACCCTATGCTATCACAAATGCTACTGCCAAAGTGTTTCTTCTAAAGAGCTATGTGACCAATAACTATTTCCTATCATAGCAAATCAATGTACTTAGAAGAAAATAGAAAGCACAGCGTCATCGTTTGCAACCAACATTTAAATGTAGATATGCTAAAATAATTGTTTTTCTTTCAATTTGCTAAAATCCTCAGTAATTGCCTTTTATATAGCTATTTTACATTAGCTGCATATACTTACTCAAGGATTTCAAACTTTCTGTAAAATCATGCCTTAGTAAGAATTCTAGTGCTGTAAATTAAATATATAACCTGGTATTCCTCTCCTTAAAACATGTAACAAACCATTTAGAATTTATTACTGTAAAACAATACTGGGAACCTCCTAATTGTAGACAAGGAAACAGAGGGAGATTGTACAGCTGAACGCAGAAAAATGGAAAATTGTGAGTCTAATCTTGTTATGTTATTAGCAGAAGGTTTATCGACACGAAGTAGTCCAAATTTGAAAGACAAAAATGGATAAGATTGGTAGGATAATAAGGATTGCTATGGAGATAGATTAGGACGATGTGATTATCAACAGTGTCAAGAAGTGAAATGAGGTTGAGGACTCTACATTAGCAGAGAATAAAAAGACATTAACTATTTCAAGGATAGTGGCTTCTATGGAAACCACAGAAGAATTCTTTCTGAATTTGGACAAGTAATTTGCTTCAAGATAAGGAAATCCTTTTAAGAGATATCATAAGCAACAATAGATTTCATACTCTGATTAAAAAAACATAAAAAATTAAGAGTTCAATATTAGAGACATTCACAGTAACATAATACACAAAGCACCCAAAGCACCATGATGCAAGAGCAAAAGAGGACGAGAGCTTATTTCCAAGTTATCTTCTTTTTGACCTTTCTTGCTTTGCCCAGAATAAAGAGTATATACAAGATATTGTTACTTTAAAAAAAAAACGAAAAATAAAGAGAAAATACTAGAAAAAGAGGTAAGAAGTGAGATTGGGAGTAAAGGGATGCAAGCTCTTTGTATCCTTCTGGAAGATGTAGCAATGGAAGAAAAGTAGAGAAGAAATCAGTCCAAGGAAGACAGGCTTTTACATTTCTTTGTCTTTTTCAAAGACTTGTAAACTAGATCTTGTAGTTCAAAGGATTTGCCCATGGGACATTCTGATAAAAAATCTCACATTACTCTCCAGAGCCAGCCATTTCATGGCAGTTATCAAAAACTAAAGGTCACAAAAGCCATACGCATAAAATACATTAAATGTTTATTACCCATTTATGAAGCATGATACAGAACATAAGGAAAATAATTGCTACCTGAGTGCACAGTTACAGTGAAGCTACACAATTTTTTATATACAGTTTAATATCTACTTTTTAAAAGGCTGGGAAAGTTTAGAACTTATTTGTAAAAAAAATGCCTTTGTTTTTGTGCTCAAACAATTTTTTCTATGCACTAAGGAAGGGAGTAGCATACAGGAAACTCTAGTTTATTAGTAAAGCACCATGGGAATATTCTCAGATATTTTCTGGACTTAAACTACTTTTTTACTGTTGAAGGGCACAGTTTGTATTTACTGAGATCAATCACAATACAAAGTTTTGTTACATTATCATTAATATTATTACCATCTAGGAGAAAAAAAAAAAAGACAGTTAAAAGATGAAAGAAAATCTGCTACACTTCTGAAACCACGGATAAAAGACTTACTGTGTTGTTGCTTCCTCTGTTAAGTAACACATTAAAAAGACTAACATAAATACACACTGCAAAACACAATCTAATTTTCTCGGCTACTTAGTGGAGTGAAAGTGAGTTTTCTGACATTTTGATTAAACTATGACCAGTATTGCTGACAGCTGTATAGCTAGATACAAACATTAATGTTACACTTTATTTTTAGGTGTTTTTAGTGAATTATGCTCTTCTGCTTTAACAGTAATAGGGGAAAAAATGGGCAAATAGCAGTACAGTTTTGTTTGAATTTTCATATTTGTTTTAAGATATATTCCAGCATTATGCTTAACAGACTCAACAGGTTCAGATTTCACACAGTTTTAAATATTTTTAGACTCTTATCAAAATTTGGGAGTAATTTTGTCATAATCAATATATAGCTTTGATTGTCCCTGGGAATATGAAGTCCTGTAAGATTTTGTATAAACCTATGAATCAGGAAGAAATTTGTTGATGGTATTTAACCAAACTAATGATTTTGCTAACCAGCAGTCATCAGCAGCATGTCTCTGAGAAAGCAGAGCTGGCTTTATACATACTGTAAAACTAGGAAATGCAGATGGGTTGTTTTGGCTTTTAGCAAAAGTCATTTTAAGGTGATTCTAAAGCTGCTCTAACAATAACAACAACAAATATGAATATACAAACATGTGTACTAGCCATACACATTGCATATTAAAATTAAAATAAAAATTAACTGTGCTATTGTCATGCTTGGGGCAACTGCTGCTAATACACAGACAATAGAGATCACTATTGTTTAACTGCGTACAGTTTATCTACCTACTTTAATAAAATGTAGGTAAATCTATTAATGCAAAAAAACCACCTATTTTAGATTGCTCAGCTTGAGAGCTGGGCAGAGAGGAATCTCATGAGGTTCAACAAGGACAAGTGCAGAGTCCTGCACCTCAGAAAGAACTACTCCATGCATCAGTACAGGCTGGGGATTGACCTGCTGGAGAGCAGCTCTGCAGAGAGAGACCTGGGAGTCCTGGTTGATAATAAGCTAACCATGAGCCAGCAATGTGCCCTTGTGGCCAAGAAGGCCAATGGCATCCTGGTATGCATCAAGAAGAGTGTGGCCAGCAGGTCAAGGGGAGGTTCTTCTCCCCCTCTACTCTGCCCTGGTGAGGCCTCACCTGGAGTCCTGTGTCCAGTTCTGGGCTCCTCAGCTCAAGAGGAATAGAGAACTGGAGAGAGTCCAGTGCAGGGCCACCAAGATGATCAGGGGAATGGAACATCTTTCATACAAGGAAAGGCTGTGGGAACTGAGGTTGTTTAGTCTGGTTGACACTGAGGAGGGATCTCATTAATATTTACAAATATCTCAATGGTGGATGTCTGGAGGTTAGGACATCCCTTTTTTCTATTGTATCTAGTGACAGGACAAGGGGTAATGGGTTGAAGCTGGAACACAAAATGTTCCATTTAAACATAAAGACAAAATATTTTACTGTTGAGTTGATGGAGCCCTGGCACAGGCTGCCCAGGGAAAGTGTGGAGTCTCCTTCTCTGGAGGTTTTCAAAACCAGCCTGGACATGTTCCTGTGGGACCTGATACAGGTGGACCTGCTTTAGAAGGAGGGTTGGAGTAGATGATCTCTAAAGGTCCCTTCCAATCCCTACCATTCTATGATTCTATAGCATACAATAATCTATACTTAAACTGTGACATATAGCTCTGTAAGCTGAAAAATACCATCTAGGCAGCAGTATCTGTAACCTTATTAAATAAATAATGACAATATATAGTTAATAATCTACATATTTATGTCAAATTTATTTTCAGTATCATCACCTACAGTTTTTTTTGTTCTGTAATTTATTCCATGTGTCTTGAGGTTTGGATTTTTTATTTTGTTTAGGTTTGTAGAACTTGTTTTTTTAAGCAATTTCTACTTTATTGCCTCTGACTGTTTAGGCATGGAATAAAAACATTTTCCCTGTTTCCCAGAGAGTAAAATGTGAAATGGAAAAAAAAAAAAGGCACCTAAATAAATTTTTGATACTGTGAAGAGATTTAACTCTATGGCTTTCTTACATCCTCAGTTTTAGCACAATTTTACTATTCAATTCTCTTAAGAATGACTATTAGTTATACAGAAATTTCAAACAACCTACTTCCATTAATTATTCAATTCAAAGCTAAGTTTTACAAGCTGCTCACTAATACTTACGCAATCATATAGCTAACTGAATTCCTTTCAAAACTTAACACTGTGGAGCACTCTTCAACAAATCTTAACTTGTGAGAATACTTACAAGTTTTGTAAGCATTCCAGAAGGGTGACATTTATCACTTTGCAACACAAGGACTCTGAATATTGTTGTATTTTATAACCAGCAGCTCACATAAGCTCTTTCTGCCTGCAGGTCACCATAATACATTTGCTTTTATTTTTCATGTTATATTACATGCTTTGTTTCCAAATTTACTCTCTTTTCATAAACAGAAGAGAATAGATCACTAGAAGAGAGCATGTTAGCTATTAACTATATCCAATCTGTAATCACAACCAAATTATGTCTGACTCAAAGGGCTCACAGAACACTTCCTCCACAGTCCACCTCGTACCATCAGTGATAAGCTGATTCCAGATCTTTGTGACAAAATTAAGTCACAACACTAATCAGCACTACTTCAGTGCATTGTAAGAAGAGATGTGACATTCAATGCATAGTCGAAGTCTTACATTCATGCAATAACAACAAAACTAAATGATACTTTTTACTTATTTCTTCTTGTTTAAAAATCCAAAAGTGTAATATTAACAGAGATATGCATCTATGATGTGAAACTGAAATGTAAATCACACTGGAAGATTACAGAAATTGCTAATTAGTCTGGAAGAAAGTCAGGCCCTTGGAAAGCTAGGAGATGCTACAAAGAAGTATGCATGCAGACCTTTATCACAGAATCACAGAATCTTAAGGGTTGGAAGGGACCTTGGAAGATCATCTAGTCCAGACCCCGCTGCCAGAGCAGGACCACCTAGAGCTGGTCACACAGGAACTCATCCAGGTGGGTTTCAAATGTCCCCAGAGAAGGAGACTCAATAACCCATCTGTATTTAATTGCAATTTACATAGTACCTCCCCAGAGGATCCTCTCTACCCTGCCATCTCATACACAGCATAGTTGGTTTCATAAAGGAAGTTACATCACGTATTCCTATACTGTCATTAGTTTACATGACTAACATTCAGTATTTACTGCACACTCTGTATATAAAGTGCACATAAAGCATTGAACACAGAGTTATCAATTTTCTCCCTATAGGTCTAGTCACTGTATCTATCTGGCATATCTATCAGGAATTCTTCACAATAGAAACCAGCTCTTTAGGCTACAGTAGAGAAATGATATATTGCATATATTACATGTATCCCTATCTATAGCATATGAATTGCAGTGTACCTAAGGTGTAGAAGTGATCTTTCCAAGAAGCTTTGCATAAGCACTGGAAAATACAAGAAAGAAGATGCATTAGTGTAGGACATTTCTGTGAATTGGAGTGATGTGGTACGTAGTTACTAGATACTCTTTTATATACTTTTAATCATTCAGTGGTATAAAAAAAAAGAGCTCTACAAAGGGAGGGGGAAAAAGCACTAAGACATTAGTAGATATTAGGTTTTGCCACCTGATTTGTGAGAAAGCCTGACTACGAAAGTATTAAAGCCTATGATCATAAAGTGCATTCCCTAATCCAAGAATTTTTTGTGACTTACTTGAAACACTATTTGGAAAAAATATAGAAACAGATGTTTTTAAAAAATAGGTTGTTGAACTAGATTCACTTCAAAGTGCTCTCTCCATCTCAGGAAAATTTGTTTTGGTTTGTTTTTTTTTGCCTAGTATTCGTAGAGTTTCAATGAAAAGAATGAAATGTTCCCATTCAACTCACTGTCTGCAACTCACCTCAAATCCCCACTCCTGCAACAGTTTTTTGGTTGAAGTATGAGGTAAAAGATATGGTTCACTAGAGGCAATTCTCAAAAGTGAAGACATGACCTGACCTTACAGCATGGAAAATTCCCTATTAGATTTTATTTTTATAGACACACAGTCACACACACATATTAAAAGCACCATTAGCTGTCATTTAGGAGAGAACTGGGATCTCTGTTCAGTTCTGTAAAACAGCATTTAAAAGGTGACTACCTTTCCAGCAGAGGTGGAGGAAGCTGAGACCTCCTGAATACATTTTTCCTGGAGTTGTGCATTCCAGTGCTGTGGAATGCCTTTGTGCTGCCTTCATCGGGTTCAGAGTGAGTCAAAGTCTCTGCACGAGCACTGATCAGTTAAGCAATACGCGCACGCCAAGCCTCGAACCTCCAGTGCACATCAAACTCTCTGGGCCCACAAGGATCACGGCCACACAGATAATAAGCGAGGTGGCCTTCAGAGTTATCTGTCACTGATATCTATCACAGAATATTCATTGTGGCTGCTACAATGCGATATCTGTTTAGCAGGAATCCCTCATTTTTTTTCCTCTCCTCTACCTCTAGAAAAAAGCTCTGGAAAGAAAATAGGATGTGCCCAAATAAAATTAAAAAGGTGACAATGCCTCAGTTGAGTCCTGGGATAATAATATGAATGTTACGTATCTAAAGGTTACAACATTTAACTGGAAGGTGTCCAAGTCCCTTGTCAGATGTAGTCCCAGGGTATTTATCATTAAATTCTAATATAAAGGTTTCAAACGCTGGAAACACAGGATAACGGTCTCATCTATTAAAAAGTTCCTTACTCTTTGTAAAGGCTCTACAGTAGAGATTATTGTTATTCAAAACACATATTGCTTTTCAGTTTTTTCCAGGAGGATACACTAATATAGAGGACATACTAATTGTCAGTATTGAGTGATGCTTTTCCTTAGGTACAGTGTCCAAAAAGAAAATAAATGCAAGGTTAGATGGAAGTTACAGATAAAGCAAGAATTTCATGGTTTACTAAAATAAAGATGGACCAATCACTTGGTGCTTCAATCACTTGGTGCTTCTTTCACTCTGGTCTGGGGATATGAAGTTGGAAGTCCAAAAGTGTAAATGTGTAAATACAAGCGAAGACTGACAGCCAGAATGTATGATTAAAATAGAGTTTTCATTTTAAATGATTTAAATCATCAAAACAGGATTCTCCCTCTAAAACTATAGTAGTTTTCCTGCATTTTGATGGGATAACACTACATAAAAGAAGTGTTTAAGATTTCTTAGCCTGCTTGTTGAGTAGGAAACATTTAGTACACAACTGGAAAGCTTATAGGAATAAAAGTATTGGATTTGTCCTATTTCCTAACGTATTTACTATGACTGCCATGCTACATCCTCCATAATATTTCAGTGATGGGTTTTGTCAACATTACTCAACACATTTAACATAGTTATCATATAGACTTTTGTTATCTTCTTTTTAAAACAGAGAAAGGTATGTGAAAGAAAATAATTCCCTCGTGTTTTCTGAGATTAACCTGTTGAGTTTTTGGTGGTTTCAGGTTTTTTTTTTAACTGATCATCATCAGTTGGTGCCATATTGACACCAGTGTTATACAACTCTGCAAAATGTCATGCAATTTATGTCATGCTAATAGAGTTGAGATATTCTGTATTTCATTCTCCATATACAGTTAAAGGATATTACTTACACAAATTTGGCTTGATAAATGTTTCATGAGCAAAAGCCAAAGCAAAAGCTAAGGTCTCCTTACCTTAGCTAACCACCACACTACCTTTTACTGAACTACAGTTTGTTATTCTGACTGTTACTGGTGGGAAGGCTGCTAATCTGCTGGCCCTCAGAGCGAGCTAGAAGAGGGAAAAAAACCCATTTGTGTTGTCTTCTTGCTAAAACAAAGTTATGAACCTTTGGATTTGCCATATGCCAAGAGGAAAAGCTTTGAACAGCTATTCAATACTTAAAAATGATCATAATGATGTTTAAATCCTCCTTTTATGATGCTGTTACCATGGCAACTAACAATTCTGATCTGGTGAAGCCAAAATTGCTTTCAAATTTCAAAATATCTCTATAATTCTTGTTTCTAGTGCATTTTGACTTCATAAGTTTCAACACAAATGAATTTTTAGGACAGAACACTAGGTGGACACAACAAATAGGGAAATGGTAACTTGGGACAGAGAGATGTCGAGAGACTCTGTTAGGAGTCTTTGGTGGTAATTAGGATATTCAGCTAGGAAAAACATTTGCCTAAATCAAACACAAGTGAGCACATCTAGAGTGTCAGCTTTGTAAGTAAGAGTGGCTAAACTAAGGTGCTGAGGACACACCTTGACATGTGGAGTATGCTATTTTGCTTCCTTTGTCCCGCCTGTTTGCTTACAAAAATCACCTCCTTTCTGTGCCAAAAATCATCATCACATATTCTGCTTTTGAGGAACTTGATGGAAAGTGAATTGGCTTGATTATGCAGAGAAATGTCACTTTATAGTTCATTGTACACCCTTACTCTTCTCCTGTAAAACTACTGCTCAGAGACTCAAAACTTTACTGTAACTTTTAAAGGCAACATTCAGTATTCTCTCAGCATTCCCTGACTTGGTCTATACCAAGAAATATTCACTTTGAGTAGGAGTCTGCATTCCTTGTAAAAGTAACTTGCTTGATGGCTTCAGTGGGAGTCTTAGTTGCAGAAAGAATTCAAAATAGAAGGACTGCACATCATATTTATAAGCTCTGTGTGCTTCACAGGGCAGAAAGAAATATAGAACTCTACATGCACATACCTATTTTCAGAGGCTACTTAATAGGATTATGCTGATTTTAATAAAGTCAAAATATTCAGTTTGTAAAATATGTTGAGATTATTCTCAGGAAAAAATAATGTTTTATGTAAGATAGTATTAAACACAAAGAGAGAGAGGATTTATAAAAGAGAGAAGAAATAAATGGTTTATTATCATAAGGCGAGGCACCTTTCTGGGAAGAGAAATCATGGCAGACCTCATGGACATGTTAAGTATATGAGGCACCTAAAATCCTTTAGGAAGCACAGTTACTCATTTCCATGCTCTAATAATGTTAAGATCTCAAAATATGGCTCTTAAAGGTAAATTAACTTCTACATATAGGACTCTGGATTCTGTTCCTAATGTGTTTGATTATAATGTCATATAAATGAATAAATAAACCCAGTCAAGCAGCCGTTTAGCTGACACAATTATCATCTCTAAAAAACCTCTAAAAGCTTTTATAGACTGCTCCTGGCTTGTGATTGTGGGCTGAAAAACTGGCTCAAAAGCAGCTACTACAGTCAAATTAGACCTGTCAGCCTCATAGTGTACTACATAGTAACAGCTATTATGTGACTTCAGGTGCAAAAGACAGTGGGAGAAGAACTGGTATGGGCTGTCCAGATGGGTTGTTGAGTCTGCTTCTCTGGAGACATTCAAAACCCACCTGGATGAGTTCATGTGTGACCTACTCTAGGTGGTCCAGCTCGGGCAGGAGGGTTGGACTAGATGATCTTTTCAGGTCCCTTCCAACCCTTAAGATTCTCTGATTCTGTGAACTGTACTGATTGCTCCTGTATGTTTTGCAGCAAGATTCCAGACCTCTAGACTTGATAAGACAAAAGCTAATAAGAAGGTATAGCAGAGTTTAGCGTGGCAAGGGGGAAAACGCTAAGAAGCAGGAATTGTAATAGTTTCTGAGGCAACAATGTTTTACCAGAACAGAGCAGCAGCAATTGGCATTGATTGTGAGTGTCTGAGATAAACTCAATTCTGAAGCAAAAAAAGTCATTCCCTCTCTGGAGAAGATAATCTGCAAGTGCCTTTGACCTATCTGAACACAAATCACTGATGGAAGAACAACAAAACATGAAGAGCAACAAAGTAAAATTGAAACAGTACACAGAAATAAATTCCAGTGAGAAACTGACTGATTTTTGAGGATGATTACTTATATCTATCTGCTTAGACAATGAATGCAGATATTTACATTTATTTTCAAACTATTGTTAATTTTAATTTCTTTCCAGTATTAAACCTGAAGTCTAATATTGAATTTGCAAAACACACAATAGCTTCAACTATGATTGTAAGGTTGCTGTTTTGTTCCACATTTCTGAGGGTAAAGGAACTGTGTGATTTTGGCTTGGTTTTGGTGGGCTTTTCTGGTTTTGTTTTTTAAGAAAAGCTTCATAAAATTAAAATTTGAACTAAATTTAACCTGACATCATCTCTGAAAGGAGAGGAAAAAAATCAGAAAGGAGAAAAAAGAAAGATGTAAGCTTAATGAATAGCTCCTTAAATATCTTAAAAGATGTGATTGCTTAGGAGGAAGAGTACTGGATTGTAAGTTTAGAAGCACACTCACCATAGTGAAACTGAAGGAACTCTTTGAACTGTCACGAGTGCCACTGTTTCAGCCTCTTGCAAAGTACTGCATGCAACATTTATAAAGGGTCTCTTTGAAAAGACCTGAATTCCACATATGGTTTTAGCCTAAAGGCAACGGGTGTTCTGTTGTCGCTTTTAAAGTCACACTGTATCATGTGCAAGTTATAGGTACATATCAACATCTTGCATTGTATAATCCCACCACACTTCACTGAAATGTTAAGCTTTCAGCACTCTCGCCCACAATATGATAATTACAGCCATTCAAGCACTAAAACTGGCACATTTCTTTTCCACAGAATATCACGGGTTATTCAGACATTTCACACCCCACCTCCTTCTACAATTTTCTAAGTAACACTAAGACAGATATAAAAAGTGAAGATGGCAAACAGTGTGTGCCAGATATGACTGTGAAAAGCAGACCTTTATCCTCAGTTCCGTTCTTCACCTGCAACGCCAAACTCCAGACTCCTGTTCACTCTCCTCCCTCCCTTCTCCTTCCCCCATCCGATGATAATGTAAGATACTCATCTTTGATCTTTCCAAACATATTTCAAGCCCTTTTGAAGACTATGTATATGTAGTTTTTAGAAATCCTTTTAAATTTTTTATAGTTTTAAAGGCTTCCTGAAGTATAAGAGCCTTTTAAAATTTAATATTCACACAGCCCATCCTCTCATGTCTGTCTTCAAGAATTCTGTTGAAAAACCACGCTGAGTACCCTTGCTCTTTGTGTTACCTTCCTGGAATTTCATGGCTCCCTGCACAAATAGTCATACAAATTTGGTTAGTAAGGAACAGCTTGATTATTTTCAGCTAGGAGCTATGCCTCCGTATTGGACCACTCTGATTTTAGGAAGTATCAAGAAATGAGTGTGTTGTTTCTATTTTTATGATAGCAATTACATGGTTTTACAAGATTTATCTTTTTTCTCTTGCTTAAAAAAAGAAGATATCACTTTCATGAAAGTGTTAATGAGTATTTGACAAAATTCCTGCTAGCATAAAAAGCTTAGAGAAAATGTTGCAAAGAATAATTGTGCTAGTCCTGCTCTTAGTGTAGCTATGTGTTTGAATTGTATATCTAACTGCTTTTAGTTACACAAAACAATACATTCACAGAGATTCACAAAATCATAGAATCATATAGGTTAGAAAAGATATTTAAGATCAAGTCCAAACGATGTCCCATTAACAAGGTTAATCTTAAAGTGTGGAAAAAAATCTATGATGGCTTTCTAATGTAATATGCAAGGTGGAGGAAACGGGGTTAGGGAATTAGTGAATTGAAACTATGTATCTTTCAGAATTCATGCAGATTCATCAACTAAAAACTTCTCATAGTACTTAAAAAAATATATCCAGCCTGCATCAGGTCAGAGCAATTGTATGCAACCTGACTCACAACTCACACAAAAGCTCAGCAATGTTACTCCTCTGCTTTGTGGCTAAGTGGTCAGATGTGAAAGTTGCAACGATCACAACAGAGATGATTTTAATGCTTTTTCCGCAGTGTTGTCTTCTGTGACTTCCTTCCATAAATTGATTTAGATATAAGTAGTAACATGGATGCAACAGGATGCAATTTAGTAGACTTGTATACCTATATAGGACTGAAGGCTTTCATGAAACATTTCCTGTGTTTTTGTATTTTCATTGTTCAGAGCAGAGATCTTACTATGACACTTAACAGAAAATTAATTTAGAAGTTAGAAGAAACACTATGTAATGAGGAAATTAAAACCCATTACAGCAGTAAGGCAGATTGATTTCTTATTTGTTTTAAGAATATAGTATTAAGGTCACGTATTTATTTAGCAGAACCAAAAAAAGGAATACAAGGACTCAAGATGAAGGAAACTTGTTCCTGAACACCATCTTTTCTATGTATAAACTGAAGTGTCATAGAGGTAAAGGGACTTGAATAGAGCCTTATGTACTTAAACTCAGGTAGAAAATATCACTTTTTAGATTAAATTAAATTAGAATTTTTAAAAAATCTGCTCCTGTATTTTAATAATGAAAAGCAGCACAAGACAAAGTCCTTGGATTTTCCTTTCTGACTGTAAATAGAACATGAGCTGTCAGAAGTAAACATAAATAATGGTAGAGACCAGGGGTGAGCTAGCTCTCCACTGTTTGAAGCCACCATTACGAGGGAATGCTTCTTCCTCCAAACTGCACTTGAGATCACCTACAGATTATTTGGTTTAATAGTACTTTACTACATGTTAAGAATAACACCTGATTAACTAGAGGCCAACATTCATTTTTTTCAATTACACTTGATTTACACCACAAACTATTTTAACTATAAGAAAGAATAAATAACCCAGCCCAAACAAAACCATGAGTGGTTTGCAAGACTTTGCTAGTATTAATTTGGTAGACTCTTATCAAACTGCTGTCAGAGTCAGAGGTGTCCCTTTGTTCTCCTAATCATCTGCTCTGAGGCTGCTTTAAACTTTAGTCCATCTTGTCTCCACACTCAGCAGAGGGTATCAACTGTTCTTTTACCAGCAGCTTCTTTCTACTCTGACTCTACCAACAGCTTTGAGAGGCTGCATGTAAACACAGTACTGCATGATTACAGTTCTGATCATCAGCAACTACGGAAGACGTCTTTGCTTTGTCCTGATGTATAACTTTGCCAGTGCTGCTATTAGTATGCTGCCCACGCTGATTTATCGTGGATCAAGTAAACTACCACTTTGTCTCAATCCAGCAATTCCTATGATACTTGTTTCACTTTCTACTACTTATAAGAGAGCCCCATATTCCTCATTTATTTGAGAAACTCTTCCATATTGAATTAGCAAATTTAGAAGAGTCTTGATGCTGTTACCATAGAGGTAAAACCCGTCATTTCTGTTTTCCACAACACCATGGGATCTGTCTCAAATGTTTTATACTATAATGATTGCTTTTAGTTTGCTCTTTTGAATTCCTAGCTGTCCTTGTAAGCCAAGTCCTGATTTTTTCACCTCTGAACAGAGATTCGCAATGTATCCATTGCTTCATTACCTACAAGCCATACTGACACCAGCAATAAGGAAAGTGGAGGCGGCAGGATTTTCCTTGTCAAGTTTGGCAGCATCAGAATTCCAAGTATGAGCTCTGTCTATTAAAAGAACTCTATTCTTTTGTGCTGAGAAGCCAGACAGCATTTGTCACTAGAGTAACAAAGAGATAGGAGCTGCTTCTTTGTTGCTCAACATTCAAAAGTATCTATTCCTTTTCAATAGGTCCAGCAACTCCCACTAAAAATCAATGAGGCTTAAGCTGACACCTAGGATTTCATTCTAAGACCACTACCATTTCTAAACTGGACCACAGAAGAAGTGGTTTCTTTTGTGTTGATTTCTTACAACAAATTTTTATAAAGCATCTGGGTTGATCTTGATCCAAAATGTGGAAGTTACAAATTAATTTGTGTGGACTAATATACTAAAAAAAAATATAGGAAGTAGTTATTTACAGCATTACTTGCTTTTCATTTCAAAGCTGTCGTTATTAAACAGAGTTAAGATGAACAGTATGTACTTAATAAAAAAACAGACTTTTTTGAATTAAAAAGATAAAATATATTATACGAGGCAAAAATAAATTGGCTTGAACTTTGAAAGAATTCCTTTGTACTATTTACATCAGGAACATTCTTCCTCAAAGAGCTCTCATAAAGTTAAATGTGACTGGACAATATACCATATGGACTATGCAGCACGGGAAATGGAAAGGAGTCAGTGACTTAACAGGTCTTTTCTTCCTTGGTATTAGAACTCTGTAGTTTATCATTTCCCTTGTTCCTAATCCAGATTTCCTTTTTAGGTCTAATGATGGAAAACAAGGGTGACAGAAATTTAAGTTAATGCTTATTAATTTAGAAGGGTTTTTATATGCTTTAATTTTGTTTATTATTTCTCTAGCTCAATTCTCTCATTAATTTATATTTCCTTGTGGCCATTTGTGATGAGAATTGAATATATTTGAGAATATTTATATCTCTCTGCCTCAGAAGAGGGGGAATATAATAAGGGAGTAGAGAAGAGTTCTGCAAAGAATGAAGAAAAAGGCATAAGAGAGAAAAGGATAAAGAGAAATAAATGAAAATGAATTATGAGCCTACTGTGAAAGAAAATAAGAATAATTTCAGTCAGTGATTTGTATAAAGAGTGAAGTACAGGAAATACTTTCTTATGGCAAGCAAATTATTTTCTTCATGTGTATATTCCTTAAAGGCAACATTTGCATACTTTGAAAATCATGCAGAATACTCTTCTGATCTGTTTTCAAAGTCCATGCAAATACTTTGCAAGCCTGGCAGAAATTGTTAGTAAGGCTTCAGTTGACTCAATTGTTGGTTGAAAAAATTTCAGGCTTGTTCAAAACTTATTGAATTTAAGATTTCAGGCAAAGAAAAAGAAAGTCAATAAAGTCTGTGTTCTATCATGAGGTTTTTGCCTAAAAATGCAAGGTGCATTTTGGGAATAGTTAGGGACATGATCAATTTACTCAAGATCACTGGTCAGACTGTATGGTCAATCCTATTTTGATTTTCACAAAATGGCAGGAAAAAAACCCCCAATACTGGATGCAAGTGGATCTGGGGAAATTGATGCAAAATTGGCAGATTGGTGAGGGGAACGGAGGACTTCTGGAAGTAAATACTATAAAAAAAAAATCTAAAGGAAGGAAAGTATCTAGAATCCATATAAAGAAAGATACAGAGAGTGGAAATGTTTTACATAAATGACAGAAAAAAAGAAAGCCATTCAACTGATTAAGTTTGTTTACCCATAGGTATGTTCCTCCTTAGTCTTCCTTCCCATTGCTTAGCTTTAATTCTTCATCCCCAGAGACAAACAACAATGCTGCCAGAGATAAGCATACCATGGCTTGTGGGAAGCACTGAGTTGTTACTCAGCATGCCAAAGAAGCTGAGTGTTTGGGAACAGCTAATTGCCAGAATTAATAGCTGCTTTCTATTGCTGCTTGCCTTTCCCTCACAGGCAGATCTAATTGATGAGGGGAGGGGAAGCTCTGTCTTCAAATCATATCTAAAAATTGGTTACAATTATTGGTTACAATTAAAGAAGAGATCAGAAATTACAGATGAACTCTGAGCAGATAACCTTAGTGCCTTAGAAACCCAAATTTAAAACCCCTTGGAGAAGAAAACAAAACCACTTATCATGCACAGAGACCTTAAGTTGTAGAGCGCTGCTAAAATGATCAACTTGCCATACGTAGAGTATAAACAGGTAAAATACTTAAGAGTTTACAATCAGTGCTGTCTTGTAGAAATTTAGAAACCCCCTTTTTAAAGGCACCTGGAGAAGGAAAGAAAAAAAAGTAGAACAAAATCCATGAGAAAGCAGTGACATACAAATTGCCTTGGGGAAGCTGGGGAGTACATAAACCTGTATAGCAATGATCTTTACAAATTACTCTTTCTATTCCTCTATCTTCCTCAAAACTTCCATATGTGCCTCCACTGGATGCTCATCTTCAAATCATTAAAAAACTTTCTGGTATTTCTTTGCAATACATCTCATTTTCATCTGACAAGTAGGGAAATTGAGGCAGGGGGATTTGAACCTATATAAGGCTGCCTTGAAGACTGTAAAGAGAAATTAATGCTTCAATCCCACTTCTGTATTACGCTGTGTTACATGTTACCTTGGCCAAAAGGTCTACTTATGCATTAAAGCTTTCTAATGACTTAATTAATTAAAAGTGTAACAAGACATTTTACATCAAGACAACAGTTCAAACAAAAGCATGAGCGGAAAGGAGTCAGCAAAGGAGAACAGACAAGTAGACTCTTCCAGGCATAAACTAAACTCATGTCACTGCTTCATAGAGCTGCTCTGAAAAATGAATTTTTCATCTCTGGGAAAGACTAGAATCAAAAAGCTTTTGTTTTGCTCTTACTCTTCTTGAATTATAGCTAAGCATCGCTGCTGAAGAATTTCTCATGGAATCCAAATTCCAAAGTGTTTAATTTGGAGCTATCAATATATATTTTTTCAGCAGCTTCGGAATGGGATCCTAAATAGATCAAAGCCAAAATAGAATGAATTACTTAAATAAAGCATTACCATTTCCTCTACTGATGGAAGCATTTCCAGCCTTTCCAGAAAAGCCAGTACATCATCTCAAAATGTGAGCTGCAGTACCTATTGACTGAACCCACATGGTGGTGTACAAGTGACCTTGAGATCAGGGTTTATGCTAAGTTCTATGATATTTACCCTCAGAAACACAAGGGTAAGACCCAGTGAGAATCGATTTTTACTCACAAAGGGAAAACCCAGGGCATGCTCTGGATTTCAGAGTGCATTGTTACCTGCCATCTAGGTAGGCTTCCAGAATGCGAGATCATGTACTCCTATCTATCTTTTCTGACAGTTTGATATCCTTCACATAAAGGCTCAAACACCATTTGCTGTGAGGACAAGTGGGATTTCAGTCTTCTTGCAAGAGTAAGAGTGATAGTTGGAGCTGTGTGTTGGAAGGACAGTAGGACTGTCTAGCCCAGAGACATTATAGAAATCACCAATAGGTAAGCAAACACTTGCTTGTGTACAGTAACAGTGTACATACATTTTAACTACTAGCTAAAATATACTTAGCTACTCTTTCCAGAACAGAGATACTTGAAACAATGAGGATAAAAGCAGAGCAGAAAGAAACATATGCTGCATTGCAATGATCTTTCCAAGCGACATTTCACTGTGTAAACAGAACTCACGGTGTAACTCACCTATAGCTAATGACTGTACTGCAAAATTAATGTTATATTTAATCCTAATTTAAAAGCTAACTGCTCTCCTGAGGTGTATCATAGACATACAAGTGTGCATTTCTGAAGGGAGGAAGGTCACTACGAATCTGCACAGTTGACACAGAGTTTCAGAAGAAAAAAGGAGAATTGAACCTTTCACCCTTAGCCTATGGACAGTCACAGTAACTGCTGTCATTGACACTGGAAAAAAATATTCAGCTTTCATCTTAGTTTTAGAAGTGAATCTTCAAGTACATTATTACACTTCAAATCAATACTGCACAGCTGGTAATCCTTCGTATGACATAGCTTGAACTAGAGTAAAAAGAGAGCAGCTTTAACAAGACTGAAAAGGAACTGCAGTTGTGTTTAACAGCATCCTTTGAACTGAATACTTTTGCAGTTGCTCCTTGACGATGAACTGTCATCCTTCATCTTATTTTTCAAGGCCTGAATAGGAATCCAGTGCACAGAAAGGGGAATAACAGATGTCTTGCAGGCTGACACACTGTACCCACTGAGAGGAGCAATTCAACTGCAGGAGCAAATTCAGAGGGAAAACTGAAGGACCATCAAGTCTGACCTCAAATTATACCAATCAGTGGCCACAGACTAACAGCAACTGTCAATGATGCATGAACTGTGGTTTTGGTTACAGAGTGGCTGCATATATGTCTGATTGAAATGGGTGAACAGAACCATAACTAAACAAAATGTTTTAATTCTAGATGTTATGCGAAAAGTGACGTATGAGAAGTATATATTCCTGTAAGTCATCTGAAGGACAAAGGAATATGATGAACTGGAAAACAGAAATTTGACTCTGAAAAAAAGTTATCTAGAACTTGACTTTTTTTTTCCCTCCTTCTTGTAAAATAGACAAGGGGAAGAAAAACTTTAAAAAACCCACACCAAACACAATTTTAGTGCTGCTTTGGAGCTGTGGGTTTGGCTCTTTGTTTTTTTGGGGGAGGAGGGGTTTTGTGAGCAGGGGGAGAATCAGAAGAAAGGTAGGATGAAAAGAAGAAAAAAAAAACAAAACCAAAACCAAGAGAATGGGAAAGCATCTGATTTCTACCCCTAAACCCCTGAAATATGTTATAGAAGTGGTAAACCAAGATTACAACTTTGAATCTGGCAGAACTGTTTTATTCCACCCTGGTGCATGACTTAGCCCCCATACTATTGGTTTATTACAAGAGAATGAGCGAATCTTTCCACATCCTCTCTGACAATATCTTTATCATGAATGACACTGCCACAGATGGTGATATTTCTGTTTATGATCATATTTAACTAGAAAGCTGATAATGTTAGAATTAAAAGGCAAATGTTTGGCAGAGAGTCAAAAAGTTAACTCAAACAGAAGTTTCAGGGCATTTGAAATGTGCTAAAGTTAATTAAAAAAAAAAAAAACAACAAACCAAGAGGAAAATGGTGCCTCTTACTACTATAATGACTTTGATTCCCACAACACAAATTATTATTGTACCTTCTGCTCTGTCTCACAACACCATCACTACCTTTTTTTTTTTTCTTAAACTCATGTATCGCCTTTTAAACTGCAAGTGACAAGGATCTACATGCTGCTGCTTTATATGTATCAGAGATCTCAAGTGGGGACAGTGGAGAGGTCCTAGGGAGGAAACTCTTCAAAGTGGTAACAGTAGCTTTTCAAGTAATGTTATCCTTTCACTTGCAGAAAACGTTTCTCATTCTTCAACACTGAAGTGCAGCCACTGAAGTGTAATTGTCATCACTGACTTGATGTATGTTGCATACTTGCTTCAAAATTGGCAGCAGCTGAGGACTACATTTGGACCTGATTGCAAATATCAACAATTCTTATAATTATACTGTAAGTCTCAAAATATTTGGTGTTCTTCATAAAACTCAGCTCATTGAAACAATGTGTTTACATAAGTCTCATTTAAAACAAAAATAAGTTTCCAGTCCTTATGTTTGAAAAGAGAGAAAAGAAAGCTTTAAGACGTGATTATAATCTACTCTAAAACTTGAAAATAAGTAAAAAAGCTCTAAAAAGTTAATATTAAGAATGCTTTCCTTAAATCTACCTTGACATTTTATCACATCGTGCCTACTTTCAAGTCACTAGATATATAAACTACTCCTCAAACTTAGTGCAACAGAAACAGCCACCAAAAATTAGTGATCTACATATTTTGGTTTACCCATTTTGATTATTTTTATAGGGATTCCTCCATTTGTCAGATTTGTTTTCTCTCAAGTATGCAGAAGTAAGTAATGTGAAAAATGTTTTTGATATTTTCATAGAAGAAGTCAGGGGCTGAGAAAAGAAGAGACTGAAAGATGATTTCTATTGACATTCATCAGTCATTTAGGACTGTGGGAGATAGGTGCTGGTGGAAATCATTTAAATCACAAGCACTGCTACTATTTCACAGATTCACATCTTATTTATGATGGAGGAAAATCACAAATATCACGGTCACTCTCTGGTAATGGAACTCTAACATCGCAAAAGATAGAGGAAAAGCTGCCATACACTTCACTTAGTAAAGGCACTCAATTTTTAATAGCATGCATTCTGTGAGACTGGACATATAGTGAGCAGTACAGCCACTTGATCTATCGTGTCCTTTTTATGGGGAGTCACTGCTGTAAAACTAGAACTATGTGGAAACCAAGGGGAATTAAGATACTCGAAATCTTACAGAATCATGCTCTTATGTTACAGATGCTTTTACAGGAGGATATAATCAGCAGAGGACTACAAGGACCTCTAAACACAGAGGATGTCAGAGACACATTGCTGGGTCAGCTTTCTTGATTCTTCATCTTAATAAAGACAAAATGGCCAATGCCATTTTGAATGACAAGCCTCTTTGTAATATCTTTGCTAATGGGGATTTATCATGAAAGCAGCATAATGAATTGAATAATTCTGAAGTCAGTTGTACACACAAAGGCCAGTAATTAGTGCTTCCAACTTCTGACTCTAAGAAATTTACATAGTCATTGAGCTGGCATTCAAGCTTTCGGGACGAAACTGAAATTAAACATTTACAATGAGGTTGTTTTGCATGTAAGGCAAACAATATTGTCCCTTATAAAAGCTATTTGCTTGCAAAATTAAAAAGACTATAAGACAATTCGTTATAGACTATCACTTTGGATTTTTCATCAGTCATATACAACTGGCTGCTCCCCCCAGGATGAAGACCTTCCACAGTTTAAAAGCTGTCAGAAAAAACATAGTAATGGCTTAACATCCTCAGTAAAACCAGTATGTAAAAGCTAGTGTACTAGTCTTTTGGAAAAAAATAAGTTTTTGGGTTATGTCAACATTTTTTGCGATTATTCTCAGCCTTCATTTAGGATTATCATAAGCTCAAACTTAAACACACTTTTTGACATAATCTCTATGCCTGAAGAACTTCAGACCAAAACATATCAATGCTATTCTATCACAATATCAAAATAAATGGAAAAACCAAAAATCATTAGGTCACAAGCTATCTTCAGCTACTGAAGAATACCTATTCATGCAAAACTTCGTATTAATTACCTTCGTATTATTAAGACCCTCAGAGGTCTTACTTGAAAGTATGATACATTAAGGTTTTCTATAGAACCAAGAACAAAACTGGCTTAAGGAGCACTGGTGTTTGGGTTTTTCTTCAGAATATCCTCCCAATATTCAAGAGGTCTTTACAAAATATAGAATCACAGAAGCAGTACCAACTTGGTAGAAGTAACTAAAGAGCAGAATTGAGAATTCTTTCTGATTTTCAGTACAGTTGTCAGACAAAAAATGATGTCCAGTGATAGGACAAGGGGCAACAGGTACAAGCTGGAACACAAGAGGTTCCAAAGAACCAACACCTCAATGTCCTTCTTGTAGAGAGAGGCCCAAAACTGGACACAGTATTTGAGGTGTGGCCTCACCAAAGCCGAGTACAGGGGAATGATCACCTCCCTACTCCTGCTGATAGCACTGTTCCTGATACAGGCCACGATGCCAATGGCCTTCTTGGCTACATGGGCATACTGCTGGCTCATGTTCAGCTGCTGTCAACCAACACTCCCAGGTCTCTCTCCTCCCTAAGCCTGTAGTGCTGCTGAGGGTTGTTGTGGCCCAAGTGCAGGACCCCACACTTGGACTTATTGAAACTCATGGTATTGGCCTTGGTCCAGTCATCCAGCCTATCTAGATCTCTCTGTAGAGCTTCCCTACTCACAAGCAGATTGACCCTTCCACCCAGCTTGCTGTCAACTGAGAACTTACTAAGGGTGCACTCTATCCTCTCATCCAGATCATTAATAAAGATGTTAAACAGGAGTGACCCAAGTACTGAGCCCTGGGGACACCATTTGTGACTGGCTGCCAACTGGATTTCACTCCACTGACCACAACTCACTGGACCTGACCATGTAATCAGTTTTTCACCCAGGAAAGTGTATGACCATCCAAGCCAAGGACAGCCAGTTTCCCTAAGAACGCTGTGGGAAACAGGGTCAAATGCCTGACTGAAGTCAAGTTAGACAACATCCACAGCCTTTCCTTCATCGAACAATTGTGTTACCTTGTCATAGAAGGAGATCAGGTTTGTTAAACAGGATCTGCCCTTCATAAACTCATGCTGACTGGGCCTGATCACCTGGTTGTCACATAATAGAACTTAGATCTGCTCCATCAGCTTCCCAGGGCAATGAAGTCAAACTGACAGTCCTGTAATTTCCCAAGTGATCCTTCCATCCCCTCTTATATATGGGTGTTAGAGTGACTGACTTCCAATCAGAAGGGACCTCCCCAGTCAGTCAGGATTGCTGATAAATGATGGAGAGTGGCCTGGTGAGCACCCCTGCCAGTTCCCTCAGCACTCTAGGATGTACCAGCCCCACAGATTTGTGTTCATCAATGTGGAGCAGCACATCACTGACCATCTCCTCCTGAACTGTAGGGGGGCATTTTGCTCCTCACCCCTGTTTCTTGGCTTGAGGAGCTAACTTTCCCCAATTGAGATGCTTCTATTACTGAAGACTGAGGCAAAGAAGGCATTGAGCACCTCAGCCTTATCTCCATCTTTTATTACCAAATTTACTTCTGTATCTAATTAGGGGATGGAGGTTCTTTTACTGTTATTTTTACTGAAATTTTTCTTATTACCCTTTACCTCTAAAGCCAATTTGACTTCTAGTTGGGCTTTTGATCTTCTAATTATCTCCCTACATAACCTAACAACATTCTTGTACTTATTGTGAGTGGTCTGCCCCTTCTTCCAGAGGCCATAAACTCTCTTTTTTCCCCGATTTTAAGCCAAACCTCACTATTCAGCCAGGCTAGTCTTCTTTGCCTCCAGCTCTTCTTACAGCACGTGGGGATGGCGTGTTCCTGGGCCTTTAGGATTTCCTTCTTAAAAAGTGTCCAGCTACATACTTCTCTTTGGCCTCCTACCCCTATTCTACTATGGTAAAATATAAAAAAAACCCAAATTTTTTCCAAAGGGAACTTGATTCTTTTTTATATATGGAAAGCTGTCAGCAACAAGACAACTAAGAAGGTTTTCACTCAACTCCAAAAGCAGTCAATGGCTTATGAAAACTACTTAGGAGCACTGCCAGGGATGCTTGTGACATCTGCCATTAATATGCAACTCTCTGTTATTTTTGAGTTACAGTCTATGAATATTTGGCTCACTAGGCTGAGTTTATCATCTTCATGCTACTAAGTGAAATGTATTATTTCTTTTTCTAGGGCTACTATGATCCTCAAAGTAGTCAGTTAAGGACACTTCAATACAATAGTATCAAGATCTACTGAAAAAGAAGCTTTGTGTAGGAATTATGAAATTTCTTTAAATAACTTTATCTGGATTTTCTTGATTGAGAATCATTGACTTCATCCTGATGAAAACTATTTTTTTAATCTGAAAAGTGATGGAATATATTAATTCACCAAGGTTGCACAAATATCTCTAATCACTTTTCTGATGTTTGAGTATTAACAAAAAATATACCATCTGTTTAAAAGACTCCTTTAACAAATACACCAACAAATTCAAGACAGGTACATGTTAGTACCCTATAAAATACGTAGCAAAAAATGTAAAAGAGATTCTAGGAAAATGCCTGAAGAAATAAATTCTATCAAGTAAAAATAGGCAAGGCAGACATTCAATTTCCAAAGTGATAGCCTGTAACACAGTCAAATTGCCCCTTCCACAAATGAATTTGACATTTTGAAGCATAGCTTACCTATTGGATTTTGCTGACTACTGGTGTCTTGATAAAGACAGAAGGATGAAATATTTTCTCATGTAATGAGATCCAGAACACATTTCTCCTACATAGATAATATGCATCACATCGCCATCACAACATCTCATAAAGGAAAAGATAGAGTCTATATTAATTTGCATATATTGTATTATTAAAAATATCCTCTAAATTAGAGAATAGCATAGTATAAATCTGATGACATGTCTACTTTAAGTATTTCTATAACATCTAGAATACTATTTTACTTAAAACAGCTCAGTGTATCAAAAAAGCTGATGGATAGATTTATGTGCTAGTAGCATTGACAAGTGTCAAGAAAACACAGAAATACAGAGCGCTATCTTACCTCAAAGCAACAAATCAGATGCAACAGCAAAATGAGGGTTCCCAATATCTGACTGAAAGAAATTTTCAGTTTTCTCTGGTGGCACTCAAGTGTAATGAGGGAAGGGAAAAATCACAAACAGTGAAGTTTTACACACAAAGCATCACAACTGCTTCCCAGCCAAAGCATACCAATCCAGCCTCTGCATCTATTATTGCCCTCTCCTTGGCCTGGTTCTCATCCCCTTATGCTCCAAGGTAGGTGGCCAGGCAGGTGGTGGGGCCATTCCAGTTACAGAGTTTGTGTAAGGAATGCTGGAAGCTGGCTGTGACCCTCCTTAACACATAACAGCACATTTTCTCTGCAAAGTGAAGTTAATCAACTCAGTGCAAGCAGAGAGGAGCACCCACGGGGCAGAAGAAACTGGGTGAGCTAGTGGTGAATAAGTGTCACTTTAGAGGAACTAAGGTCTTGTACTGCCTCAACATGCAGAAAGAATTCTATCGCAGGGAACAATTGTCTATGAAAAAGATTCTAAAGAATATTCTACTTCATCCTGAGGCAATTTCCCATTCATGCTGGGAAGTTTTGAGTTGTTCTCGATGCCTCTAACAACTCACTAGATCAAAAGATTCAGTGAAAATTCAGTTCCTTCACTGTTCAAAATATACATCCCAACAATAAAATGTAATATACATTATTAATTTCAACTGTAACTGTGAACATCTGTCATTGTGGAAAGGCAGTCTTCCCAAAGGTGCTACAGAACACAATTCTACCCATTCAGTCTTCAGCCACTTCACCATCATGAAATAATTAGGCATTAATTATATCTCATGTTTCTAGGTTTAACATGTTTAACAAAGATGAGTGTGATGCATTTAGATTCAGGTCACCTAAATGAATGTATGAAAATCTACACGTCAATCTCAAGGTAGACAGAAAAAAGTCATTCTTTAACAAAAAAATGGTCCTCCAGATAGCTGAACTATCAACAAATTCTCTTCCTGGATAAATTGTTTTTTTCACCCAAATAGAAGCTGTGAGGGCCAAACTTTCCCCCAATTACTTCTCTCTACTCTGGAGGCACACTTTCAATCCCATCGTATCAATGGGTTAAGTTTGGTTAAGGAAACAAAATGTAAAAGCAAAAGCATATTTGCCAATCCTCTTCTTCCACCCTTCACTGCAGCAGTGTCCTTGAGCATCTCTTGCATTCTTTCTCCTTGTTCTGCCAAAAGTAAGGTACCATATTTTACTTTTAATTTAACAATAGAGAAAGCATAACTTCCTGTAACTGCATGACAATTTATGAACATTTATTTTATTTAAGGCAAGGCAGTTATGTGCTTTATATTACATCACTAATTCTTTATCATATAAGTAAGGTGGACTAGACACCTTCTGAAGACATATCTCTTGTAAGGCATGTTAAACTATATCTGTCTTGCTATATTAGGATGACATTAACTGAAATATGTTATATATCAAGAATAACTTCGTTATAAAGCAAGCTATGCTGAACAGGATGGGCTCTTAATGAAGTAAGTTTGAACTGTTATTTGTATAGTCAATTCCTAAAAGAATCACTGTTTCTGCTAAGATAAAAGGACTTGTAGCATTGTTACGAGCTTAATGGCTTTACTGGCAAGTAACATCATATCATTAAAATACCTCTGTATGTGTCATATGGTATTGTTTTATTTGAAGTTCATATAGCCTGATGTCAATCTTTGGTGATCCTCCTTTTTTATCTAGCTGCATATAGGCTCAAACACCTGTCTCTGAATATTGCTAACTTTTTCAAACAGAGAGAATAATAATACCCTTCATCTCAATTATTTTCAAATCTTTAAAAAAAAGTCATGAAAGGGAAAAAAAACATTGAAAGGAGAGAAATCTACTTCTCTTAGTGTTGTTACATGTGGTTTTTTGGAACACTCATTACGGTAATAACTAAATACCTCAAGATTTTACCACGCTTGTCTTCACAGCACCACTCTAAAGCATTGATACTATTTCTATTTTACAGCTGGGGAACTAGGGCACAGAAACTATGCCCAACTTTGCTGTACCACTGGGTCAGATTAAGAGAGAATTCAAGTCTTCACAGTCTCCGGTAAACACTCTCCTGGATCTGTAGCAAAATAGTTATCAACCTTACCAAATAGCAAGACAAGCAAGTAGGTGGAATCTTAAAGAAAAGCCCACAGAATGACAAATGAGAAGTGCAACTTCACACATACAATCATTTGCTCTACAACAAAAGCTCTCTGAAGAGGTGTTTTATCCACATGGCTCCACAACTCTTAGGAGTTATTACGTGAGTCAAAGAACAAACTTCTACTTTATTGTACATCCAGTTTCTCTCATACATTTGCCTTCCTTTCCTTAATCTTCAATATATAAATGGAACATATGAGGAAGACTGGGAAGTAGGCAGTTTTTAAAGATATGAAGAACAAACCAAAGGTAATGAATTTTGTAGCTGGGTATCAATCACCAAATCCCACAAATGCCACATGAACTGCTCTGTAGATATAGGGCTCTAAAAGCCTGCTAAAATACGCTGAAAAAAGGTGGTAAACATCTCTTTCTTGTAATATGGAGGAATACAAATAACTAGAAAATGGCATTAGTTAATAGAGGCTGGCTTTTGTTAAACACAGACCTTAATCCTAGATTAATTCTTTTTATTTCAACATTGCAATACTGCCTGCAGTCAGCAACAGATCTTTCATCTACATGTAGTCAGGAGGCATGATGTGATTTTGCAACAGTTTTCCAGAATGGAAACAGGACTGAAAAAGCTGCAGTGGTTCAAAATGCAGCACCTCACTTACCTTCCCATGTAATCTAAGATGATTTCAGCATCCTGTCCATGACATTCTGAATACTAACCTGACTCTTCATTGAATGCTAAATAAAATTTAGATTTTAACCCACAATTTGCAGACTTGCACATGCTACAACTTTCACTAATAATTGCTCTCTACTGACACACATTCAAAGAAAAGACATGATTTTGTTTAGCTCTTCCGTAAGTCAATGTGACAGGGAATTAACGTATCTGAACAATAAAAAAATTAATCTCTTCTCCACTTACAAAATTCTTCTTGTAAACACTTTAAGTATTTGCAGACAAACCAGTACTTGTTTATTCTAATTTGGATGGGTAGATGAAGTTTCCAACAGTCTGTAGCCTTGTTAGAGCAGCTGACAGCCTTGAGACCTATGAGTGAAGTATGTACGCATAGACTGACTGCAGTCCTACATACCAATAGCAGCCTCATCTAATATTTTCTGATACTAATTCTCAGACTATGGCCACACAGCTGAGGGCTTTGGTAGTTCCACATCTTAGACACTATGCAACGTATCCAATCAAGTAAATATATCCTACCAAAAACAATTTAGTAGAAAATCTGAATTTCTTCTGAAAGTAATGGCTTGTGCACTGTCTCTGACTGAGATAGAGATAATTTTCCTCTGCTACCAAAAAGGACTGTGGTAGTTTAAACTCAGGTGTCAGATGCCCACCAAAGCTGCTCTATTATTCACCCTCCTAAACTGGCCAGGTGAAAGAAAATGTAATGAAAGGCTATTAGGTCAAGACAAAGACAGGGAGATCACTCAGCAATCACTGTCCTTGCAAACCAGATTCAACTTGGGAAGAATTATTTTAAAATGTCTTCCCCCACTCCTGCCTTCTTCCTGCTTTTTCTACCTCCTCGCTCTCAGATGTGCAGGGTGATGGGGAATGGGGGTTATGATAGTTCATCACAGATTTTCTGTGCTGCTTTTTCCTCTCAGGGGCAGGACTCCTCACATATCCCACTGAGACAGTATCAGATCCCTCCCATAGGAGACAGTCCTCCATGAACTCCTCAATGTGAGTTCTTCCCATAGCCTAGAGTTCTTGCCACAGCCTAGAGTTCTTCATCAATTGCTCCAGAATGAGTCTCCCATGGGGTCACAAGTACGAACAAAAATTTGCAAACCTGCTCCAGCATGGGCTCCTCTCTGGGTTCACAGATCCTGCCAGGAACTCGCTCCAGGGCATGCTTCCCATGCATGCTTCCCATGTATGGGATCACAGCATCCTTTGGGCATCCATCTGCTCTGGCATGTGGTCCTCCCTGGGCAGCAAGTGGATCTCTACTTCCCTGTAGCCTCAGCTGCAGGAGCAAGGCCTCACCATTGGCTGCAGGGGAATCTCAACTCCAGGCCTGGAACACCTCCTCCCCTCCTTCTTCACTCACCTCGGTGTCTATGGAGAAGCTGTGGTTCTCACATTCTCAGTCCCTTCGTTTGCTGCAGTTTTACTTCTTTCCCTTCTTTCATGGTTTTGTGTGGAGCCATTTCTGGTAATGGGGAAGGGGCTGTAAAGATGGCTCCTGTAAGAAGTTGTTTGAAACTCTCCCCAGCTCTGAACCAGGCCCACTTCTGGGGGTGAGAAAACTAGGCACCTCCATGATCACTTTTTAAGAAGAAGTTGGAAGAGGAGGGTTCTTCCTGTTCCTACTTGTTCTGTTCCTTCTTTTCGGGCTGGTGGAGGTGCAAGGAGTTGGAGGAGACAGAAGCGACCAAGCAGACCCCAAGGACAGCAGGGGAAGAGAGGAGAGGTGTGCTGGAGCAGACACCTCCCTGTATCCTGTGGAGAGGACTGGTGAAGCAGAGATCTGTTTGCAGTTCGTAAAAGATCCTGTGCCAGAGGCAGTAACTATGCCCACAGGAGGCCATGTCCCATGGGAGGGACCCTGTATTTGCAGAAGCTGTAGCTGCTGGACAAAATCATGACACCTTCTCCAATATTTTAATCACAGAGACGTTACCTCCACTGCTAATTGGTTCAGCCTTGGTCAGTGGCAGGTCCATCTCAGAGCCGACTGGCACTGGTCCTGTCAGATACAGGGGAAGCTTCTAGCAGCTTCTCACAGAAGCCACCCCTGTAGCCCCCGCTACCAAAACCTGCCCACACAAACCCACTGGAGCTTGACTGACAATTTTCCAATCCTTTTTATGTGAATGTGCTAAATATTTAAACCTAAAAGATTAAGAATGCCTTTAGATTTTGAAAATGGTATCAGTGATATCTACTTTGAAAACGACTGAGAATTGGATATTTCTTTCTGGCTGGCATAACTGATTTTAGGTAACATATAGCATAATAAGCCACACAAGGATATCTCCACAGGCTGTTGCTTCACGCAGCTGGACTTGTACATAAGCAGCAAAGGTCACAGCTTCTGCCTCCTCATAGGTAACACTCTCCTCAAATGGAACTTGCATGAGGAGTACTCGAAAAGCTTAGCACATCCAAAGTTAGCCTTTGTGCAGGACATCTTAAAATTAAACAGATTTCTCGTGCTTGACTTCTCTCTTACCTCCCATGAACCTACAGAGAGGAGAACCACAATCTGCTGCTCCTTTGGGAGGAAGCTTAAAAGTCAACTTCAGACTTCAATGGTAAGCACTTGCTGTGTGTTTGCTCTACTTATCACATGAAACCAGTTTCAGTGGATTGAAGTTTAAGGTGCATAGCACACTGTGTGGAAACAGATTGCTCACAGCTACGTTTATTTGTGTTTAAACATCTTTTGATTACTTTTGCTTACTACAAAATCAGCAATTGCATTGCTCTTTGTGACTGTACCCTGAGGACCTGCTCTTTTATTCTTACTGTATTAGTCCAATTTGTTCCTTGAACCAATTAAAAGCCTAACCTTTCAATTTGTGCCAAATTAGTAGCAAGATGCATCTTCTTTTGCCCAGCATTTGGAAACATTTTCTTTGCTCCCAAATCTAAAAAAGTCCTTAACTCCCAAACAGATGCTTCATTATGACACCTGTATAATTGTTCCCATGTTGCTATGGGAAACTCACCTTCTTATACCTTTGAAATAATTAGGACTGAAGCAATGAGTGTTGCTTATCATGAGGGTCTGGATGAATAATATTTGTCAAACAATTTGATGAATTATGCCATAATAATAATAATTTGCATGAGCTTAAGGTTGCTGAATTTCTTATTTGTTGAAATGTGACAAACTAGTCAGTATCATACAACAGACAATTATGACAGCCTCTGGTGCAAAGTTTAGATCAGAAAGATCAAAAGTAGGAGAAGACAAAACAGTGCTGAGAGTGAGCTGTCTTGCTTTGTAATACAGAAAAAAAAACATGACAAGTTTAAAATGTATGATATTTTGAGGTTTTTCAGGATTGCTCAATTAGAATAAAAGACTATTACAAAAAAAAAAAAAAAGATTCAAAAGGATGATGTTGAAAAAAATAAACCAGTGACTGTTTTGTTTGGTTCTTTTTTTCCAAAAGTCTACAAGACTTAGTTAATCTCAAAGGCCAGTCAGGGGGAATATGTGTTTCTTTACTTCATCTTTGAAAACACCACCTGTACCTCAACCACAAAATCAAGTTTCATTGCAGTCATGAATCTGATCAGTGGGCTTTGCTCTGATTTCTTTGCTCCTTCTATGGGCTCTGAACATCCTCTTATAAAATTGTAAAGTGCTGATTATACAGTCTGTATTTTTGTTTTTTTCATTGGTGAATATCTGATTCAGTAAATCATTGACAGACTTTGATCAACATTCATTGTTATTTTTCACCGCTGATTCTATGAAGATGATCATACCTACCTGCGGTTGTAGGAACTGTACTTTGTATCAATGCAGTAAGCAACCTCTGTTTAAGTTAACTCAGCACTGGCAGTGTAGGAACAATGTGCACTCAGCTGCCTAAGTTATGCCCCAGAATACCAGGAATATTTTGTCACCTGAATCATTCACAACTGAATTCCAAATCAAGGCACAGGTTCAACCCCTGTTTTTTTCCACATATTTCATTTGTGAAACCAAGGAAGCAGTTTCATTCTCATTCTCACCTTAGCCAATACACAGCCAAGGTTACAACAGTATTAATGACATTATTGTCATTCTTAAATAGCTGCACTGGAGGACTTGATTCTTTGTATCCATTGATCAAGAACTTGTCACCATTAAATTCATGTTGAAAAAACCCTAAATATAGCAAGAATGCTAAACTTGTTCCTGAAGGAAACATAAAACTAGGCACTTTTTTCTTTCACTGTAACTACTGAAAGTAGCACAGACATTTATCATCAGCCTTGACAATATCTCAGAGAAAATCAATGTATCTATAGTCTTTGTCTTGAAATGAAATTGCCTTTTATGAAAAGCCAATGGTGCGCATGCCTCAAACCTTAAAAGATTTCTAGAGATGACAACACTAGCTTATTTACTACTCGACTAATTGATTTGCTTCTAAATAGACTTTAAATTAATGTCCAATATAGATTAAGAAACTTGAGTGGAGGAAAAAGAGGCAGACTATGGCATAAAAATCTGTGGAGGAAGGTAAAGGTTCCGAAAGGCTTATGCAATCAATTTCATAGAAGATAAAACCCCCAAGACCCCCTAACATTAAGGAAATAGCTAAGGGACCTTCTCAGAATAAATTTTGTAGCCAGTTATGTCAGTTGACAGCTCTATGAGAGGAATATTGAATACCTATTATATTGACTAGAGCAATCAAATAAAGCAGTAATAAAACAATATTAAGGAACAATGCAGTCTGGTAGTTCACTCTTTTCCTTCCTCTTGATGAGCAGAGGAAATGATGAGTCTTCCTCAATCTGACTTTTAATGTTGGGTAGGCTGTGCAGATCATTGTCCCTCACATACCAGACTGAATCAAAAGAAACAATGTTCAAAGTCACATTTTTGCCCTAGATATAGCTGAACCTTAATCCTGGATGTTACACTTCTGCAGCTTAAAAATTTCCATTGGCATTTACTGATGCAAAGTACAAAGAGAAAAAATTACTCAGGCTTCACAATTCTTCCTAAGTCTTTACATGTAGTGTTCATTTGCATGTATTAATTTTTTTTAGCAGTTACCAGGAGTTTAGAAATCTTAAAGGCCCACAAAAAAAGGTGAATAAAGACTGAAAATCTGAGTTGATAGATCAAGACAAATTAGAGAGAAAAAAGGATAAAGGTGTTTTCAGTCTCAATGTAATTTGCTTGTGTTTACACTGAACCATTCAGGACATAGATTTGATGTCTTAGAGGTAGCATAATCTCTAAGCTGAATCTCAAGTTTATTTCATGACTTTAAAATTATGTGGTTTTAAAAATATGTTAGATGTGCCTTATATTTTTTTCTATTTCTCTGGGAATTTTCATAGGGGTTTCATTTTAGCTTTATTCACTGGGTACTAGGTCTTTCTTGGATAAATGAAAATACACTTCAAGAACTAATATTATCTAGTTACAAATTTGATCCTTTCACTGCACTTACATAATTAACAGACAAAATTGTAGAGTAAAAGACTATTTTTTTTTCTTCTTTACTCACATATGCCTCACATATCTAATTACATCACCCCAGCTTGTGTCAGGTTTTCCCTTAAAGAATATAAACAGAACAATACAGGAATTTAAAAAAGGAAGCAGACTATATAAAAAAGTATAACAGACTAATGAGAAAGAAACTTCGCCAGCTTGAAAATAGCTTATGCTAAAAATAGCAAAGAAAATAAAAAGCACTACACCAGTTATCCCAAGCAATAGGGACCTATTCTGAGTGGGCAAATTATGCACCAAACAAAGTCAATGTTAACAATATCTCAAAGCTTTTTCCCGATTCTGATTGATTCTGACATTCCTTTTCATTCCAGCTTTGGTTTCATTCTTTTCCATATAAACGTAGGTCTGGTTAATGAAGATGCTTAATTTTTTTGCGTTTAAAGTGTCTTTCTGCTTTCTGAAATGTAGCTCTTTAGGATATTGATTTACAATTGTACATGAGTTGCTTTAATTTTTATTTGTGCTTTTGTTGATGGTTGGAGTGTCTTCCCCTAGAGTGGCTAATGTCTATTATTTTTATGCTGACTCATTGATAAGATTTTCCGTTTCCATTTCTTGTGATCTTCTTTCAATATAGAATGCTCTCTTCTTAAAATTAAAATATTCTTATGGGTCGCATCCTCAAAAATCTGTAGACTTACAGAAGAAAATAATGAAAGGGAGCTTTTTGCCAATCCCCTCACTTTGCAGGGCAATTAAAGCCAGGAAAGATAAGAAACCTTGGAAGATCTTTAGGCACATCTTGCTTGAAACTATGAAGGCTAAAAACCCTGACTAGCTAAAGCTGGCTTTGCAATACTCAACTAGAAAATGTATCATTTCCTTTCTAAGATTCCAAAGTTTTCTAGTTGCAAATATTTACTTTGTTATGAAAAAGAATAAGATGAAATAATGAAATTTGGAAATACTACTTAGAAGTACGTTGTGGTACCTTGTAAGAAGTGAAACTCCGTTTTCTCCTGACTTAATACTTGTTAAAATTCTATTTGTTAATCACAATTTTTCCCCACAATGTTTCCCAATCTTGTATTTGCAAAGAATGGTAAAAACAAAGTTTTTCCTTATATATTAAAAAAAGAGAGGCTCAAGAACGTTTCTTAAAAAACTCATGCAGAGGTGTAATTTTTAAAAGCCAGCAATCTCATTTATTGCCTGTCATTTAAGTCTTTAGAAGACTGAACCTCAAAGTAGCACATCTTTTGCAGAATAAATTCGAGGTACAGACTACAAGCTGCAATTTTTTTTTAGGCAATAAGCTACTTTCCAAAATAAGCAGTTAAGAACATCACGCAATTACTGGAGATTTCTGAAATATGAATCCAAATTGTGCCTTCCTAAAGTAATTTCGTATTTCTGATTTAAGTTCTGGGGTATGAGACACTACCATTCCTTTTTCTTAGATGCAGCTACACTTTTCATGGAATACTCAAATGTTTTCATTTGAGATCAAACTCTACAATCTAATGAATAAATCATTTCTCTAAATGGACATCTGAATTGCATGTCCTGATTTAAAGTAATAGTTTAGTGTTCCATCAAATACACAGTGTCAACAAAATAATGGGAGAGCATATCCAAAATATCCAAAAGCATTCTAATTTAAGCCTTTGCAGCATTCAGAGAATGGATTTGAAAGATGTCTTCCACAACCTGAGTGAGTTATAAAACCATTAGACTAATAGATAAAATCCAACCATCTACCGCAAATGAAGTCTAGACTCTTCATTTCCATTGTCTTTCTACTGAAAGTGCTGAAACAAAATGTACAAGCCTTGTTTCATGTCAAATAAAACCTATTTTCCATATAAAGCTAATGTATTTATGTATCCATTTCAGCAGGAGCACCCTCTTCCTTCCCACATTCTTCCCTTCAGCTCACACACTCATGGAAAACCAATATCCATCTCATAATCCTAGTTAGAGGGACCAGAAGTATGAGTGGTTTTGTAGCTGTTCAGAAACTGTCAAAGTGAAATTGTTTTACAGCTTCCTGCTGGTTTGTCTCCAAGCTCACTTGGTTTTGTTTTTTGCTGGCTTATAGCATGTCAAACAACATTCTTTAACATGTTATACTGAGCATTTTGTTTGTTCCTCCCGTTCATTTTACCTCCCTTGCTGGCCTCTCACGCTGAGGTGTCACATATCTCATACAGTTCAATCTATGCAGTTGTGGACACAACATATTTCAATATGCAGTAGCGTACAACAATGCTGCGTCAACTCTAAGGTCACACAAAAAAGCATTAACATATTCTCACCGTTATTTCACAAGAACAACTTACAATGAAAATAGCATACTCAGCTGGGGAGGGATTCAAGACAAAAATGGATATGCAACAGTCTACCCCAAAAACTGAGTACTAAACTGAGACAAAATGTTAACTATTTTTTTTTCTTTTTGAAGAAAAGGATGGGTTGAGAACCAAAAATCTCATCCCATCTGTGTTCTTTTTCCTTCTGTGTTCCTAGTGCACAGAATTGAATGTCCCAGCACTGTTGGAGGTCTTTAGGGTTCAGGGCCTTTGCTTTTCCTTCCTATTCATCATCATTTATACGTTAATTCTGTATGACTCCTTAACAAAAACCTTTGTGTTCCTTAGCAAACATAGCGGTTCAGCACTGAATGTACAATTTCAAATAAATTAGTTAAATACCTTCACTTCTCTCCAAAAGGGATGCCTATAAAATTGGCAGTGATAGAATGATGGCACATCATATGCATACATTTATTCAGTGAAAAGATCTGGCATAGCATTTGGTGAGAAAGTAATTACAATCTATGTTAACACAATATGCATGGTATGCCATTGATTGAACATTGAGTTATGTTTGATGTCAGTCATTTCTGGGTTTTTTCCCCTTGGCTGACTGAATATATTACCAATGTGCTGAGGGGAAAAAAAAGAAAATGTGGTAGAGATTCCTTTCCTTTCCTTTCCTTTCCTTTCCTTTCCTTTCCTTTCCTTTCCTTTCCTTTCCTTTCCTTTCCTTTCCTTTCCTTTCCTTTCCTTTCCTTTCCTTTCCTTTCCTTTCCTTTCCTTTCCTTTCCTTTCCTTTCCTTTCCTTTCCTTTCCTTTCCTTTCCTTTCCTTTCCTTTCCTCAGAAGTTTTGTGGTTTTCTTCAGATTACTGATTTAAAGGCAGGGAGAAAAATTAATATTTAATCATTGTCTCTGGAAGATTTAAGCAATAAATGGAATCCCAAGATACTATCTCAATGGAAGAGATCCTACTGTGAGACATTTTTTGTTTCCCAACTAACACACGCACCAGGTCCTGCATTTGGGTCACAACAACCCCATGCAATTCTACAGGCTTAGGGATGAGTGGCTGGAAAGTTGTCCAAAGGAAAAAGACTTGGGGGTGTTGGTTGACAGTGGCTGGACATGAGTCAGCAGTGTGCCCAAGTGGCAAAGAAAGCCAATGGAAGAGAAGACTTTATCTCAGACATTATCTAAGAGAAGACCTTATCTTTCTCTACAATTACTTGAAAAGAGGCTGTAGTGAAGTGTGAGTCAGTCTCTTCTCCTAAGTAATATGTGACAGAAGAGGAAACAGCCTCTAGCTGTGCCACGGGAGGATTACATTGGATATGAGGAAGAATTTCTTCACTGAAAGGGCTATTGGACTGGAACACTAGAACAAGCTGTTGAGGTTGGTGGTGGAGTCACCATTCCTGAATATATTTAAAAGATATAAATACATGGTTTAGTGATGAATGGGCTTGGCAGTATGAGGTTAGTGGATGAACTTGATGGTCTTAAATGTCTTTTCCAACTGAAAGAATTCTACGATTCTATGTGGCAGGGGTTTGTAGCTGTAACACTTTCAGTTCCTGTATCCTGGGTCTAACACCTAAGGGCTAGCATTGCCAGCACTTCAAAATGCAATATAACATTTTCTCAGAATCACTACCTTCATACTTCTTAAAAAAGCATCATTAACAAAATTCAATTTCTCTTTAATAATAGGCACATTCCTGTTTATTTTATCAGTATTATTTTATTTGGCTACCTCATTATGAGAAGAACATTATACACACCCTCTATTTCAATACTGAATCAGTTTTCAAAGTAACAGTTTCAGATGATGGGGGGAAAAAAATCACTGAAAACTAAAGCTCCTGTGAGTTTATTTCAACCAAGACCTGGTTCATATTATTTATAACAGATATGAACGTTTAATACTATGTACCTTTTCCAGTTTCATATTGTTTAGATCAACCAAGTCTCCTGTGAGATTTCAAGGTTATAGTTACTTTTTTAACTTTTATCAATACTTTAGTGGCCAGTTGATTCTCTGGGAATATGAGATGAGTTGAGAGCAAATGTACTGAAATCTAATGCCTTTTTTATCATTGAGATGGTGACATCATTTATGGTAACATTCACAAAAAATCTCTAAAATCAGATAACACTGAATTTTTTTGACCCTACTTGAAGAGATGTGGGATTTTCTCCCATAAATTGTATTTTTGTAGAAAAACATCCTTTGGAGACTAAGAAAGTGTTAGAAACCCAGTACAAAATCCTTAATTCTTTATGTACTCCAAATAATGTGGCTTTTACACAACCGGATCAAATCCCCTACCACTTGAAAAGTCCTTCAAGACTCCTTGGCCAGTTACCATTGCTAGTTTCCCCTTGTAATGAGATTTCTTGTATATCACTAAACTCCATATCCCTTAATACAGTCTTAGGGGACACAGAGTTTTCTTTTCCTGTGGGTTTTTTTGCAATAACTGGGCACTCTTCCAACTATCTAGCAGAGTGGATTTTTAGACTTCCAGGAAAAGAACAAGTGAGCATCTTTTCGTTAACAGTCCTGAGCATGTGCTCGGTACACAGTAAAACTGAGCTTTCTTACTTTTCATATAATATATATTTCATTAATCTCGTGCAGAGAAGTCCCATGTCTGCTTATTTTTTCACAATTTAGACTTAATGATTCTTTCTAATATTAAGACTTCAGATTGCTTCCCTCTCCTCTGCTTAAGGAGTAGCCAACAGTGGGGGTTGTGATTGCTGCTTCCAGCTTACTTGAGACTTCAGGGGATGAACGATGAACGGCAACAGTTACCAAGGGCTGTTTGGAACGGTGGCCTGCATGTCTTTGGTATGTAAATACAACTGTAAGTCAATCCTCTTACTTTATAAATAGTGGACAGTCCAGCGCCTGTTGAGCTCTCCTGCGAGGCAGAAGGCTTCAGGCCAGGCTCTCCACTTGAGCAAGGACACCTCTCAAGGTTAGTCCTTGAGGTTGAGAGACTTCTTGATGCAGCATATTCTCAGTAGGTGATTAATAGCATGCTAAACTTTGAAATCTTAGCTAAGTGATATAAAGGTGTCATGGTTTAACCTCAGCCAGCAACAACCAACCATCCAGCTGCTTGCTCACTCATCTCCCTCCTGGTGTGATGGGGAGGAGAACTGGAAGATAAATGTAATATCTCTTGGGTTAGGATAAAGGCAATTTAACAGAACAACATGAGGACAGAAGAAACAATTGTAACAATAATAAAAGAATATCCAAAGTGAGTAATGCACGGTGTCATTGCTCACTACCCAGAACCCCATGCTTAGTGGAAAAGCTGTGGTTCTCATGCACTAGCACTCCCTGTCCAGCTCCCAGTCAAACCCAGGACAAAAGGAGTGATTGTGCAACCCTTTTAGACATACGTCTCTGACCAAGATGATCTAGGAGTGAATCCAGACACACCTAGACTCCTCTCTGAGAAGTTTAGAAAGCAAAAGGCTCCTTTCTGAAATACCATGACTCAACAGGAGGGTCTCTGTGACAGTTTTCCTCTGTCTTGTATGCAGTAAATATCAAGTGTACCTTACCATCAAATCTTTTAAAATCACTGTTATATTTACCATCAAACATTGTTAATTCACTATTTTATGTCAATATATTGTCATTACTCTCTTAGGAATGAAGTCCATGACACATCCTGGTACTCAAATTGTGTCTAACCCAGCTGAGAGTGGACATATCTGTACAAACTCAGAACTTCTAGGATGCTTTAAGAGATGAGTTATTTATCAGACTGTTTATCTTTGGTAACAGCAAATTATCCAGAGTTACGGATGTACATTTGATGTCACTGTTAGGACATATGGAGCATGAACTAATTATCTTTCAGCTACTTGTGCATAAGAAACTAAGTGTGCTGTGGCTGAGTGCCAGTTGATAGTAACAGCAACATTACTGTTTAAAAACTCAATTCCTCTGAACTTGCAATTCCATTTGTTACAAAGACAGGTGGAGAAGACCAGGAAATTTGACTATGTGAGCACAGTAACAGGCAGCTTTACCTGGCACATCGACTGGCATTGTTGTTCCTGGACAGTTTATTTCCTTCCATCTCCCACATTTCACTGCTACCATAGTATAGCCTGTGACTGTAATAACTTCTGTCTTTCAGAACAGATTGCATTTCAGAACAGTGCATCAGAAGACCACAGATTTCAAGAGCTAGACAATTTTAGTTTTCTCGGACCAAACATGTAGCATTTGCATCTCTACTACAACTGTACTTGCCTCCTTCACTCTGGAGCCAGTATGACAAACGTCTGTTTTTCTCAGACTTACCTTTTCCTTCAGTTTTCTGTTACGTCATCATTTGGCCATGACTTTAGAAAAACATGGAGCTGACATCTTGAAGATATTTGATTTTAAACACTCAATATTCTATTTCTGGATGTGATGAACTTCAGAGGATAATTATAAGACATCTAGCAAAAACTAGTTACTTTATCAGAATCATCACTGACTGGATCTTCACAAATCTTTTCTCAACCATATATATTGTAGATTTTTATGCCTAGAAATACCACTGAACGAGCAACTGTTCTGCTTCCTGGCAGGTCAATGCATATCTGTGCTGATCAGGAACTGCTGAGATTTGGATACCTTGGCATAGTATGATACCAAATTAGCACAATGTTTAAAAAGCAATATATATATTTATGTCACTATCAATTTATTCACTAACAGCAGTGGAGTGGAACAGTCCGTAACACAAAAAGTGACTACTGTGCTACTAATGACTTGTGTTTTAGGAAAACTTTTGTGTTTCATACTTTCATTGAGTAATAACAGAGAGCTTCAGAATAAAGAACAGCAAATATGGGCTTGAAAGTTTTAGTGAAAATCACATCTCACTCTATTTTTAGAGCAAAGCTCCAGCTCACACATCTTTATATACTTTTCTGTAGTTTAGTAGTTTAAATATTTAAAATCTATTATGTGGGCTTTGTACCTTTTTCTTGATTTCTTAGCAAAACATACATACATTATTGTCAGCAAGGACATTCTGAAACATCACTTCTTATTCAGCAGTGATTGCTACAGAGTTTCAAGAGAGAGCTCCTGAAAAGCCAAAGCTGATGTCTGTGACATCTAATAAACTTGAATCTTAACCTGTTTAAACACAACAAAAAGTAGAATTCACACAGAAGCTAAGCCACTACATTTTATCTCAAGCCTCAAGTCTGAGGTTCTTCAGCAGCCTCAGGTCATTGTTCATGAATGATGCTAAGACATTTTTACCTGCAGAAAAAACTTAAGCTGTTAACAGTGAGATTAGAGACATAGCCATCTTGTCATGTTTTCCAGATATCTAAAATGTGGATAGAAAGCAAAAAATGTGGAAAGGAGGTAAGAACATTAAAAAAAAAGGGACACATTTAAAATTGAGTAGAAACAAATGCCACAAAAGACAGCTTTTGGATTATCAAGACTTACTGAGAGTAAGTATAGAGAAAGAAAACATGTGGAAGGAAAGAAATTTATAATGGACTGGGATAGTTTGTTGAAATACAATTTCAATTCGTTTTGACTTCAGAGAGTCAGGTGCAATGGTACCTTATCTCTATTTTCCTGCATTCATGAATATAAAATACTTCAAAACACCCACCTAAATATTTGTAATGGCTAGGTTCATTACTATAAATCCTATGAAAATGCTCTATCCTACCCTCAATCTGTGCATATATTTGGGTTTGCATTCTGTACTGTTGTATTAAAATTAATCAGTTTTATGCACATAAGAAACACATACAAAACAAATCATGATAAAATGGAAAACATCAGAAATTAGGAGCCAAGTTGCCTAGACAGGAGATTAACTTTATACTTGCATGGTGTGCAGAACAGCTGACAAATGTCTCTCCTCACCTTCAAGGTGTTGATTATAATTTGTATCGTGTAGGGACTTGTAAGTGCATATGCATGTATTTCCAAAACACATGTAAACAATTCCAGGTACATATGGAAGAAAGGAAGCAAGTGTTGTCGTGTAAATATCCAGAAGTGGTAATTGCATTATGGTGTCATGTTTACAATCTACTTTGAAAGATTCAACTAGTCCTTCCTGTATCACTTCAACACATGGTACAAGAATATACACACATGTAAATAGTCTTCAACACCCAACACGCTGAGGTGAGCAGCTCTGGTGCTGGCATGATACACAGCAGAGTGCTCCAGCTTAGTGCACCTCACAGGAGGTTTCCTGAACCCAGGGAACCTCAGGGGAGTCAAAAGAACTGCCAGGACCCCACAGCTCACATGACAGCATTTGATGAGCAACCACAGCCAAGCCCCCACACCTATAAAAGAAACACCTAGGGAGCACTAGAAACCAGGAGCGCCACAAACAGGACAGGCACACAGGGTCTGGTGTGTCAGCCAAGGCATGGGCAGCAGTTTGCATGGGAGTTTGTCTGGAAAGGTGTGCAGGAAGGGCAATGAAGCTCTACCAGCTTGACTAAGGAGCCATAGCATCCACGGGGAAGAAAGCCATGGCCTCTCTAAACTGTGCACACACAACTGACACAGCTTCCCAGGCATAGCTCTGGCAGGATCATGCAGGTACCCAGGTGCCAGGCTGCAAGGTCTGCCCTGCTCTCACATCAGGAGTGAATGGCAGCAGATTGAACACATTGTGGGAGCTGTGCCCAGGGACAGGAACTCCTCAACTTAATGGCACAGCTTTGAGGGGAGATGACTAAGTTGAGTATCAATGAGTCTAAGAGATAGATCACTAGAACTGCATCCTACCTTTCCTGGGGTACATCTGTTGGTCAGAGGACACAGTATACTGTGGAGGTTTCTCTATCCTCTCTCCACCTGGCTGAACACAGTGACTTGAGGGATACAGGGTAACGCTGTCAAGTTCCTGCCTGGTGCAGAAGGCACATCTCTTCTGTGATGACTTCATCTTCCCAGGTGTTGCTGCACAACAGGTACGAGGCCCTGTAAGTGGAACCAAACAATAATGAGGACTATGGCTCATCTTAGGTTGGTGGTGTCACCAAGATTAATCTTGTCCAACTATGCCCTGTATCAAAATCACTTCCATAGAGCAGAACAGACAGGTCGCTGTCACAGGAGACTCTTGTGAAGGTAACAGAACCCACTTCTTAGGAAAGTCACACTGGTTTTCCAACCTAACCAGTTCTGTGACTCTAATTTCATCTATACTCTTTGCAGGACAAGCCAAAACAAACTAGGTGCATTTGTAAACAGTAGAACAATGTAGGTCCTTCTGTGTTTTTAGCAGTACGATTATGTCAATAGGTTCGACCTGTATGTCATTGATTCAGATTACTTTACTCATTCAGAAGAAAATAGTTAAAGAACAAATTCAAAAGCAGTTAAATGCAAGGATTTTGCCTTATACCTCATTCAATATCTATATTTGTACAAAGTGATGATAGAAATTGCCAGGCTGTGTTGATCCCTTCGCAAACTACCACACAACTAAACGGTTCTTTGATGTTTTCCTTCCTTTTCTTGAAAAATAAAGATGATGGGGGCAGCTATGGAGGGTAATATGGGTATGATATTTGAATTTTTTTATGATATGCAGATATTATTCGACCATTCCTGTCATAAGTTTGATTGTCTCAGCTAGTACTCAGCTAATTTAACCACAGTATTAAAACTGTCAGTGGTACCCTTTGTGCGGTAATTGAATAGTGCTAAGGAGTTTCATGACCTTTGAAAATGCCAGCTTCCAACTAGGACCTGATGTAAACTCTTTGCAAGCACACACATCCTTCTACAAAATGTAACTGCTGCAGCTGTCATACTCAATTTTTTCTAATGTCAAACTCAGTTTGTCTTCTGTTTGGCATATTGAATTCTGTGCATACTGGTAGATGACAGGGCTTTTTATTTATTTCATTTAATGGGTTTTAGAGATACAATCAAACCCATAGTGTTGAAAAGCTTTTGTCTAAAGGGTGAAGGATAATGTCTTCTTTCGGACTACCTCCTAAGGCTTATGTATTACTGGTCACCACTTGGAATGTCTGAGAGTTTCCACTTTCTGTTAGAATGTTACTTTACCCAAAGAATTTCAGCATTTATTTCACAATATGTAATAGAATAGGTTATCTGGCTCCTATAAATGGTTTATGTTCCTATTATAACGAAGTTCAAGAGGGCTTTTTATGATGAAGAGGTGCTACAGTGAAACAGATCTATTTATTATCCTGTTAGTCACATGCATATGATTCTATGCATCACTATATAATGAATCAAAATTTCCACACAAAGAGTGAAATACAAGGTTAAGAAAGAATATGAATCATAGGTAAAAGGAGGTTTTATTTCACAGTTCAGATTCTAAGCTCAGTGAGAATTGGTTTAGGTAGTTTTCAGGAACACTCAAGGAAGGAATCAATGCCTATTCTTACACATCTGACACCTCTGACAAATATTATAATTCATCCTTAAGACAGAATGAAAATAAGTAAGTGTATTTAACAGGAAAACACATTATTGAGAGAAATCTTCCAGCATCAAGGGCGAGAGACTGCAATGGAAAACAGAGGAATATTCAAATGTAAACAGAGCTAGAGAAAGAGAACTACTGTTTTTCAAAAGTATTTAAATACAGATTTTTTTGGAGGGTTCTAGCTGCTACATCCAAAACTACTCAAAATAATGATAACCATACATTTAATTTAATTCTTCTAGTTTTTTGTTTGTTTGATTATCTGATTGAAAACAATGAAATATTATCTATTAACAATATTTCAAAACTGCTTTCTTTCCCGGTCAGGAGGTCACATTTCCACAAGAGCATCCCACTAGACTTTGGGTATTTGGAATACTCTTGATCAGCCTCTTCTGCAAGAGCTGTTGTATTACCTCAAGTACTTCCATTCGAGTGAGAGAAGGACACAGAATTGTAGCCTCAGAATTAAGACACTCAAATGAAGACACAGTATTTCAATTCCAGATTGTGATGCAGTAGCAATTCACTGCAATCTCAACAAGTATGGACATGATACCTCATCTGGATTATGTTATTTTATGTATTTAGCACACTTTGCCTAGAAAGTGAGAGCCAAGTGCTCAGCTTTCCTGATGAGAGGTGCTAAGTTTCTGAATCTTTGAGTAAAGAAGAAGGAATGGCATAGAAGTAAAAGTTTACTGCAAAGATCAAACTATGGAGAAGAAATGTTTTCCTCCAGTGGTATTATTCAGTATTTTTTTCAGCACCAGTGATGAATGCTAGGGCTAATGAAATAAGTTTTTATTGCCTTTATAATTGAAACAATTCACTATAGTCAGAGTCATCATCTGACTCAGAAGTGTTTGGTGATTTCTATTAGGACAAAACTCTAGTGCAGACAAATGCTAACATTTTTACCTCAGAACTGAAGTGGAAGATTAAAAATGAATATGATAACACAGGACAATAATATAACCTCCTTCAAAAGTCCCAATGTATTTCATGTCCCAAGTGGCGTTCAGTGGAAAATCAGACAAGCACAAGGAATATTTCCTTTATCTTCTCTCCACATAACGCCTTCTCCAAGCAAATAGCACAAGTACTTTACATATGGAATGGTCTGTATTCCTAAGACTCAATAGGGTGTCAGGTTTTGTTATGACCACAACCTAGAATGTCAACCGTATTTCACAAGCCTTGAAAATACCTTAGAATGCAAAAGTTTCTGGTTTTTTTTCCCACTTTTGCTCTGGTCAATGACATCAATTCTAATCTTGAAAACTACAGAACAGCCTTCCGTACTCTTAGTACTGTATTTTTTGTGTGTGTGTATAAGCCATTGATTTACTCTTTAAAATACAACAGATTAATGTTCACTTTTCTTACTGGCAGAGGTTAAGTCTTTGAATTATGCTGCCCATCAATGACCTTAACCATGTCCATCCAAATTTTTTTGACAGCAGTACAGTTACCTATTACCATCACCTACTGAGTTGTTCTGCAGACTGTCTTCAACTAAAAGAATATGAAATCATGAAGTCTTTTTCAGTCTGAACAAAACCAACAGACTGCAAAGCATTTAGAGGAATGCTTTCAAGTTAGGAAACTATGTGACCTTTATTTAAGCACTCCGTGACACTCTCTATCAGTAACATATTTCTTTAGACAAACTGGGTTCTGGCTGAGATTTCTCAGTAGTGTTGTCCTCAGATGGGTTAGAAATTCCTGCAAAAAATTTCTTTGAGAAACCAACTTGTATATCTTCTGTCTTCCACATTTATTTTCCCACATACATATGTATGACAGATACAGGTAAAAATTCCAACTATGTTTATTTGTTCAGTTTGAAGCTAATTGATATTTTGCTAGATTGTCTGCATATGTTCCCATAGAATCATAGAATCATTACAGCTGGAAAAGACCTTTAACATCAAGTCCAACCACTAACCTCACAATGCCAAGCCCATCACTAAACTCAACCATATCCCTCAGCACTTCATCTGCATGTCTTTTGAATATCTCTAGGGACGGACGCCATTCTATAAGAAAATGTGCCATGTTGTGGTCAAAAGAAGGGAAAGTTAAGGCAAACTCTGGAACTGTGCACTCTATAAGAAAGTCATTTCATCTCCAAGGAAAATGAAACCTAAGTAACTAGTATCTTGTGATTCCTTATGCTTGTATTTTAATTCATACAACAAGGACATGGAAGAACCTATTAGAGGTACTCTGGTGCACTGAACATGTACACACAGTGACACCTAATCCCTAACTCAAATGCTCTGTCTTGAAAATAAAGCCAATACACAAAGAGTTCAGGAACCAGAAAAAATTGTCTCAACTAAAATCAGAGCAAATCTGAAGCACCATTAACAGACAGAGAGAGATGGAATGGTTCAAAGTCTCTTACAGGCAAAAAGGCAGGCAAGCAGAAGAGATCTGGCTTTGGGCTTTTATTTCTTTAATCTTCTGGCAAGAAAACCACATATATGATGTACACACAGGGTTTTGGTTTGTAGTGATCTTACACAGAAATAGCACGTATACTAAAACTATGCATAAGTATGAAAGTTGGTAGTTTTATACACAAACCCTCAGGTAAACATTTTCTGCAAGAATGAAAAAAACCCATCAAAATATGAAGACTGAAAATCAACAGTCCGACATAAAACAGTTGGGGTCAGTCCCTTTATATATTATGTAAGTAATAGTCTCATAGTTTTGCATGTGGTCTTTGAAAGGTACCTTGCATGTTATTTATTCAAAAGATTGATAGTATAGAATTACAAGCTTCTGACATTATAATTCAGTTTGTGAGATTTTATCAACAGTAAAATGTTGTGTCACAGCTACTTCTTTATAAATGTCACACTTTATACAAGATTTGCCTGCAATAAAATGCAAATCATGCTTTCTGGGCTTCTGTATTTTCATTGTGACATCTGGGAACTTAGTAAACAGTAGAACAGAATTCTGCTTCTGTTGTTTTGCTAAGAGGCTATTGCATTGGTATTCCCCACAGCACTAGTTGAATTCTTCTGTACCGGACATTAGATTAAGAAGAAAAAAAAAGCCCCTCAAAAAAAACCCTTTATGTTTCAGAGCATCTGAGAGAGAAATTTGCATTCCTCTATCACCTCTCTGAACATGTACTGTAAAACACAGCTGGCATGTCCTCTAACAGTCACACTGCACCACTAGTGGTCTGAAAGCCATAGAGCTGAGAGTGGAAGTATAAATTATCTGATTAGGCGGATTCTCCCTGTGGAGCACGTAGGTAAACACCATACCTCTGAGGATTTGTTCAGAGGTGACTGTCGAGGTAAACTGCATGCTATTGAAGATTTAGTTTCCTTGAACTTGAATTTCCTTGAAATATTGTTTCCCTCATGCTTAGATTGGCACCATTTTACAGTGATTGCTACTTCAGTCCCTGTTTTACCAATCTAGCTTTAAGCAGTTTAAAAATACCTGTGTGGCCTTCTGTAAGTACACCTGCAAGTAGTATTAAACAGAGGGTATTCAAGCTGTGTAGCAGTTAAAAATTGCTGGGTCTGGGCCCTCAGATCACATTAACTGATATAAAATTACTGGCTGGTGTTGGGCTCCCTGTTTTTCTTCTTTTGTAATGGGGTTAAGAAAAAAAATAGTAGAGAAGTCCTGAGTTTCCAAAGCCACACCTTAAAAGATGACAGGGAAAATCCTGTATCAGTGACAAAAGGCATACATAACAATTGTCTCATGTTGCATATCTAAATTCTAGAGAAAAAAAATAAAGCACAAGAATTCTAGATTCTAGGATTGTCTTGAGAAAGGCATGTTTTCAGTCATCTGAAATGAGAAATACTGTGCTTGTCACAGGTGGCATCCATTTGTACTTTTTGTACACCTTTTTCTGTAAGTAGTTATAAAAAATAAGATCACTCTCTTGAATTAAGTAATTGGAACTGTAACAGCTGAGTGTCATATAAATAATTGCTGACTGTTGTGCCAGGCTCCAAGAGGTTTCCGCAATTCACTGCTGTTTCCGCAAACTATTTCAAAATTGAGTTCTACACAAAGACTTGCACACACAAAGATCAAAACAACTCTTCCAACACTAGGTTTAAACTTCCAGTTAACTGCAGTAGTCACCACCCATATCTACCAAGGCAAAGGACAGTGCTAATTTGAGTTACTGAATACAAGATGAACATGCAGCAAAAGTGAAACCCAAGCACACTGAAACAGGTATTGTAAGTGTTTCAGAACATGAAAACGTTACTGAGGTAAAATCTTCAGTCATCTATATGGTTATAATGACTTCACATCTGTTAAAAATGCACATCCATGGGCTGTCAACAGTGAGAGTAAAGATGTCTTTCCTTACAGTGGCTCATCACCATCACATTTGCTATATCTGACCTGATACTGCTTGATAAGCATTAATCTTGCTCCACTACAGAAAGTCATTTGGGGTCACTGATCTTCACAAAAGAGTGTTAATCAACAGCATAGTTGCACCAGATTCATCGGTGTTCATGTTATGCTGCAGAAAACATTGTCAGATGTTTGTTTACAGCAAAGGATATTTTTTTCCCAGCTATTTATTTGGGGCATTTCTTCTGCCCTCTAAAGACATGAAGTTTTATGAGTCTTGAATAAAATCATACTCTTTTGTTTCGGAATGTTATGTGTCTGATTGAATCAGCACTTGTGTGTGTCAGAGTTTGTGTATTAGAAGCATCTAAATTCCTGATTATTTTTGTGTAGTTCATTATGAAAGAGAGGCATGATCAAGTTTTACTTCAGTTCTAAGGCACAGAAATATTTAACAAAAAGCAATAAAGTTTACACAAGGATTGATTGAAAGTATCTAAGCACGTAAATCCCGTGGCTTTTAAACTTTCCTGGAAGCCCAGGCGACATTGCTCCTCATGGATCGTATCTTGGTTTCTGTAAAGGTAATAGAACATGAACATTTGTGTCATTACTCAAAGTGCAAACCTTCTTATACTGCTGCTAATGGTACTTTGCTGTGATATAGGACTGAAAGCACAGTCAGCTAGCCAAGACAATTTCTTTACAACCAGCTCCACTGAGCAAGCCACAGGTAATGCCATTAGTAAGAATATTAATTTTCTGATGTAAAGAAATTGGTCATTATGTTTGAATGGAGCTCATCACTCATTTAGAAGATTTAGATGCTATACAAGGGAAGAGGAAGAAACAACATTGTTAAACACAGAGGGGGGAAAAACCAAACCATATATTTTTTCTTTTTTTTTAATTTGAAAAAAATAACCGCAAAAAAACAAAAAGAAGAAAGGAAGAAAAGGCAATAATTAGTGTAAAGTTATGTCCACAACGTCAATGTACCTCCTCAAAACCTAACTTGGGAGGACATGCTTCCAAAACTAAAGAATAGCTGGAATCACGTCCATTTAAGCTTTAGGCCTATACTAAAGGTATAGTTCCTGATTTTGAAAGAAACCACTTTCAGGCTGTCTGATGAAAAATGCCCACAGCATAGCATAGGTCACCACCAGCATGATGTATGTTTGGACCTAATAACCTGGAGGTAAGTAGACCTTAGCTCTCATCATACTCTTTAGCAGCAGAGAGAAATCTGGCTTCCCAGCTTTCCTCTTTTAACTGTCACAATTAGTAAGACAATTGTTAAATCTATAACAATAATAAATGACTAGACAGTATTTCCAGTAAACATCCTATCCAATATTCCAAAAACTATTTCTCTTTCTGGAAAAGTTAAAGTCAAAGTGTTTATCCACTAGTGTTTGTATACACACACAGAGACAAATGTACACACACAGAGAAATACATTTCAATGAGGACTACAGACTGTGTTCAGGATCTTTCCTTTTTTCAATGAATTTCAAACACAAATGGAAGAGAGCTAGAAGGTTCTTCCAGGTTTGGATTTTGCTCAAGTGCCAAGTCATCTATATAAAACCTGTTAAGTAGTTTTCATTATGTTTAAGTATTTTCTATTTCTTGCCAAACATCATAGTCTGCTATAATTCTACTACTTGATGTAACCAGCTCTTATTATCTGTTCTAGTGTACATGAACAGAGCTTTGTTAGTGCTTGACTTAAGGCTGTAACAAATTTCCTGAAATATATATATGTATAAAAATGCTGCATGAGTCTGAAATCACAGAATTAACCACATAATCAGCCCTAAAACCAGTTCCCTAATTTTAAAAGTAAATTAAATAACTTTATGATTTGGAAAGGAAGAGAGAAACGTTAAAAAGTATCCTAGTTTGTCAATTCTTTTAATGATTTTTATCCCTTCAATAAAGAGTGTATAATTTATCTTGTCTGAATGTAAAAAATAAAGCTGAAAAACTGCTTACTAAAAGAGTTGGCAGTGAAATTAACTGTAATATAACAGAGAATATAACTGCTTCTGTACTAGTCTGTTTAGCATGCACCAGTGAAAGACTGCTATAAAATCTCATTTGTCATTAACCACTACACTGGTCCCAAGTAGTCTGAATGATCTTTATGTGAACACGTAATTGATAAAGGGGATTGGAAGGAAGATTTTTTGTTTTATAAGGTGGTTTTCTTTACTATTGCATACAAAAAAGCACTTATTTTGTTAACTGTAAGGTCCCACTAGAATAGGATAGCCATGGATATATGAAGACCATTTGAAAAGAATATGCCTCATTTAGCTGAAAATACATGTATCATCCTAAATGGGGTGAAATCAAAATATAATGTCAGTATTTGTTTGCAGAAAATCTTCATAATTGGTTAACAAGTACTAACAAAGGAACATCACAAACAAAGGAGAAAAAAGAAAAGGAAGAGTAAAAACAAATTAATTATTTCCAAACTTCTGGAAATGTGTTCAATTGCTTACAGTAAAAACATGAAAAATTACTTTTTGATGTGAGTAGGAATGTAAAGCTGGGCCATACAAGTCATAACTGCAAATGTCAACCTTTAACCTTCTCAGCTGAAATGACTTCAAAGTAAGTATTCACTTGACCGATGCATAACCTGAAAGCTAAATGGGTTGAGATCATTCTGTCTCTGATGACCTAAAAGGGATGTGCAGGTCATGCTTCAGCACTCATTTGTTGGTAAAGCTTCTCAGCTCACATGAAACTGTGGGCACTGAAATCTTAATCTCAAAAAGAATTTTTAAAATTCCCCAAACTGGCTGAGTTTGTATGGCTCATTTATTCTGCTTCCTTGCACTGTGCAGAGAAAGAGAAGCAGAATTCATGCATAACTGTGCTATGCTATCAAGGAAGAAGTGACTCCCTGGGACAGACAGAATACTTTCCTTTATGGTTTTAAAAGCCAACTGTGTTTTTACACTCTACAGTAAAGATCCCCTGCCACAGTATAGCCCCCATTAACCCCTCTATTTGGCAGAGCACTTAAATGTGGAGGAAGTGTCTGGAAGGGAGATCAGAGTGTGACCTAAGACAAGTGAGAGTATCTGCCTTCTTATATGAGACTGTTTTGGTCTTCACTTGGTATGTTACCAATGCTTTGAGATGCATTAAATTACATTGTTTGTCCACAGATGTCTTAAAGGAGGCTGGTGCAAGTAAGAAGCTGAGAATTGGATGGGTGGCAGCATAGAGAAATCTCTGTGAGTGCAAGCCTATAGGAGTTCTGATGTCATATTCTGTGTTACACCAATGTACAGGTGCCTGAGAGTACCTAGTAAAAGCCATTTGCACATCTAACACATTTTTCCTTCCTGGTGAAGCAAAGGAGGTTTTAGTTTTTTACAGGCTCTTCGGGAACCAGGGGTGTTAACTCTTCCTAGAGCTTCAACTGTATTTGAGCTAAGTTCTGGTTTTGATACGGCATAGCTAGGTAACTTCCTCAGCTCTCTGAGGAAAGGCTAAGCCGTGAGAAAGAGCTGTGAAGTCTATAGATCAGAGATATCCAAATAAGAAAGGTAAGACTGCAGAAAGATATAAGACTGTTGAGACAGCAATAGTTAACTGCACAAGGACTCAAGAGGAAAAGCACTGACATGAAAAGATATAAAATCCTCAGGAAAAAATAGGGATTCATGAAATAGCAACTTAGCAACACCAAGCCCATTGCAAGGACTAACGGAAGCTGACCTTTCCCATCAGCCCGATTGCCTGGACAGTAAAGATTCATCTTTAATATTAACAATTACTGTAATAGCTCATTAGCTCTAACCATCCATTCTGGGATTTAGTCACTAAATAATTACTTTGCAATTTCAGCTGTACATATCCTGTTTGCAGAGGTACTTTGCTCACATTAAATGTCTTCTGAACAAAGTGACTCAGAGAGGAAGTGTTATAGTGGTCATGTGTAAGCCTGATCTGGGACAGCATAAAGTAACACAGACCTCACAGTGGCCTTGATACACCAAAATCTGACATAATCAAAACTAGCCAATAAGACAAGCATCATACTTGCTGTGTGTGCATGTAGTACCCAGCACTCCTGTACTCTATTGGTCTTCACACACATGATCCGCGCAGATAGAATACAGACATAAAACCAAGGTAACTGACAGTTCATCTCTTCTTCGTCTTTGGCTTGTGCTCATTTAAGTGGCAATACAACTTGCAAGGCAAGAGAGAACAAGATACAATGCACTGAAATCCTCTCACCCTGAGTTGAGTTCAGAAACAGGGGTCAAACTAGAGTAAACTTCATGAAGGTCAAAATGAAGAAGTAAAAAGCTCTACATCTGAGGCACAGTAACCATGAGCATGAGTACAGGCTGAGAAAAAACTGCTAAAAATGGTCTAGAAGTTGTGAAGAGTTTTTTTTTTTTACTGTGTCTTCTTGAAAGTAAGACAAACCACATACTGGTCGACACTAAGAAAAGATAGCTGCAGATCACAGAAAGTGAGTAGCTTTGCAGCACCAGTGAGAAACCTGGAATGCTGTGTCCAGATTCCCCCAACATCAGTTCAACAAGGGTGTTGAGAAAATGAAGAGAGTTGAAGGAAGTGTAAAACACAGACAGTTGAGGGAAGGGTTTTGAAGATTATCAGGAGCTAAGTGTTCATGGTATATAAAGGGGAAAGAGCTGGGGTTGTGTGGTTTGTTTTTTTCTGGCAAAGGTGAATGATCTAGTGCTGTCCATGGGACTACTTGAGAGGGAGGTCTGACAACATATCCTCCAAGACTCCTTCTCAACAATGTCTCCATGAAATATTACAATACTCTAGAGGTGAATTGAGTGAAAAATATCAGTTGTCTGTTGTTCAAAATCCAGAAAGGAGAGAAGATTGTTACTGCTCTTTTTCTTTTTTGGTAGGGGTTGGAAGGGACCTTTAGAGATTATCCAGTCCAACCCCCCTGCAGAAGCAGGGTCACCTACATCAGGTCACATAGGAACATGTCCAGGTGGGTCTTGAAGACCTCCAAGGAAGGAGACTCCACAACCCTTCTGGGCAGCCTGTGCCAGGGCTCCCTCACCTGAACAGTGAAATAGTTTCTTCTTATGTTTAAGTGGAACTTTTTGTGTTCCAGCTTCATCCCATTACCCCTTGTCCTGTTGCTAGCTACTATAGAAAAAAGGGATGTCCCAACCTCCTGACACCCACCCTTTAGATAGTTATAAATGTTAATAAGATCTCCCCCCAGCCTCCTCTTCTCTAGACTAAACAGCCCCGATTCCTGCAGCCTTTCCTTATATGAAAGATGTTCCAGTCCCCTGATCATCTTGGTGGCCCTGTGCTGGACTCTCTCCAGCAGTTCTCTGTTCCTCTTGAGCTGGAGAGTCCAGAACTGGACACAGGACTCCAGATGAGGCCTCACCAGGGCAGAGTAGAGGGGGAGAAGAACCGCCCTTGACCTGCTGGCCACACTCTTCTTGATGCATCCCAGGATGTCATTGGCCTTCTTGGCCACGAGGGCACATTGCTGGCTCATATTTAGCTTATTATCAATCAGGACTCCCAGGTCTCTCTCTGCAGAGCTGCTCTTCAGCAGTTCGGCCTCCAGCCTGTACTGGTGCATGGGGTTGTTCCTTCCCAAATCCTTCCTTCCTTTACTTATCTCCAAATGTATTTTGATTGCTGTCTACCACCTTTCAGATCAGAATGAAAGCTTGGTACTGACACTGTTGGAACTAACCATTCCTGAGCTGAATCTCTCCTTCCAACAGTTAGGATTTAGCCTTTCTACCCAACTTTCTTTTTTGTAATAATTTCCTTCATGCCTTAATCCTTTCTGACTTTATTCTGTCCTTCCAAAACAAATAATGACAACAGAAGGTTAGCTTTGAAGCACACTGGTTTCTAAACTATTTCCTCACCACAGAAGCTTAACCTGAATGTCACAGTGTAACTCTGCCATTCAGAAAAATCTGTATGCATTTGCTTGACTATGGTGAAAGTATCCAGAAAAGTATGGAGATTTTATCCTTTAAAAGGGCAGCAGGAGAAAACAAACCTCTAGAATATTTATCATCCCCAAATCTGTCAAAGTACTCAATACATGAACTTCATTCTGCAAAGTCTGATCTGTAACTTAAAGAGGCAGAAATCTGCATGGGAGTCAACCCCAAAATGACCACATAGTTGTCTGGCCCACTGTTCACAGTATCATCACAAGTTGAAACCAACTTGCTGTGTTAGAAATTGAAGTAGAAGAGTTTATTATGTTGTATTTTTTTTCTCCCAAATTTGATATAATTTACACTGTGATGCCTAATTCACTAATTCTCAGAATGTTAATATGAATAGTGGTTTATTAGGAGACAACAGGTCACAAGATGCCAGCCCTTCCTTTTTTTAAGCAATGAACTTTTTTCCTTTTCCTTTTATTTCGTACCTTCCCTTTAGGAATGTGTCCAGTAACTGAGGCAATATTATGATGCAAATTCTTCCAGACATGAGTCAAAATTCATAATAGAAGTTTTCATACACTAATGTCAAGATATTATTTATTACCATCACATTTATATTTGGCTTTGAACAGTAAATTGAAGGGTTACCAGCACTAAATTTCTTTATTTTCACTAGTACAAATACTCACATGCTCAGATCAAAAGCCCTAGTGAAGAATAACTTAATAAGTAAATTGAGAATTTGCTTGCTAGAAAAGGAGTGGGATGTGAGAGTTTGTTATGAGATACACAAAATTCCAACATTGCGTATTTTCTTGTTTAAAAATAAATACAGCAAGGGGAAAAAAAAATCTAAAGTCAGGTTCTTATGAAATATCAAATAGACTAAACAACTTACAGAACTGTAAATCGGTTACCTGTGTTATTCCATTTATGTTTCAACCATTCTGTGTTTAAAACAGAGCTTATTAATCTCCTTAAAGCTGATGTATATGATACTCACATGGGCAGTTACCTTTACCATAGACAGTCAGCCTTCAGAATAAATTTTGAGCCAAACTGGAGTCCCATTTGGACTATGTTTTATTGAATTTATTGAGTGGATAATTTATGATAAGTATCTCATAGAACAAATAAGAGCAATCCATAAATACACTCTAAATCTGTTTAAGCACCAGATCTTACTCAAAGTCCCAGAAACGCACTAGTAAAAACTAAAGAAAATTTTGTGAATTCATTAAATAAATAACTCTTTAAAAACTGAAGGATTGTCTTACTTGATTCAGTATTCCATTGTTATTTAACTTCCAACTTTGTTCAAAACAATTATATAAACTTACCATAAATTCACTCTTAATCTCAAAATTTCCTTCAAGACAGTATTACAATTGTAGAAGTAAGATGAGAAAAGCAATATCCATTTGGACACATTCCTGTGTGATCTGCTTTAGCTGGAGGTTGGACTAGATGATCCCTAGAGATCCCTTCCAACCTCTACCATTCTGTCATTCTGTGGTTTTCTAATGCTACTGCAAACTCCTTTCAGCCTGCCTTTAATCACGTTGAAATAGTGTCAGAACCACCAAGGCTAGCAGATAAATGCCAGGATCCAAGCAATGTTGGAAGATAAAGCTAAACATATAAAGAAGAAAATTCATAATGAAAACTTTATGCCTAATCCTGTTGCTGTGATCAGGTGTTGAGCAGATGTAATTGTTGTGCCCTGATGATGATTTCTGTTGCACTGAAGTATTGTCAACATCAGTTCTGAGGATGTAGAAAACAATATTTTGTTTGGGTACTGGCCACCTACTGAGAGTACGATAGTTCTTAGCAGAATAGGGAGCACTGGAGAATGCAGTTAAGGAAAAATTCATGAATGGAAGGTGAGCATGTGCTCTGTGAGGCAGTGAGAACTAGGAATGAATGTAATATAGAGGGAACAAGAGAAAGAAAGGTGAGCAAAGTGGTTGGAGGTGTTTTCCCTGAATGTTACTAAAGCAGTGTTCTTGTTGTCATACACAGATGCTGCATCATACACATTAGTAGTTCAGCTCCACAGGGAATAGAAAGTTAAAGGAAACCCATCAGGATATCACAATTCAGACATGACATTTCTGTAACTGAGGGCACACAAGGGAGTAATACTACTGTAATATATTTTTCTACTTTTGCTGTTGAAGTGGTCATATTCCCATTTCTATGCAGCTGGTTGGAAAAGGAGGAGGCTGGGAGAACTCCTTACTTTAAGCCTGGTAAGACATTCCAACTCATCACCCGGATTTTTGCCAAGCTGCCTGACAACATTTTGTGATCACATCCCCTGAAATGCATTCATGAATATATACAACATTTTCAGACAAAATGTTTCCAAGATTTTCAAGCCTGCTACCGAAGAAAACAAAATAATCCTATTAAATGTTTTCTGTCTGCTCTTATTGTTGTACAGCAACACAGTTCTCAAGCAATGCCATTTTCTCCAAACTCTGTAATGAGCCATTACCAGCTTTTGTGCAGCTGTCACTTCTGCTGACTGGCTTTTGTACGGAAGAGTCATTGTCAATTTACTGTTTTGCCCTGCATTTCCCAAGGTAAGAGTCCTTACAATGAAAATATTCTGAAGCTGGTCACCTCAGCTGTCCCAGTTCATCTCAAAAGCTGGCCTGTTTGCAAGGAATGGCTACAATATCTGAGAATCCATTACCAGCTTATGGAAACTTTGGGGAGTTAAGAGAGCTGAATTCAGCCTTGGACTAAAATAGAAAACTAAGAAGGCACAGAGCCTGAGAAATTAATTCCTTTCTATGTTGTGGAAAACTAATGCTGCAGGATGAGAAGAGAGTGCATTCTAAATCCAAAGAAACTCTTCAGTATCTCAATCAGTTCTTCTCAGTCCTTCACCTTTCACTACCACTTGTCATGCATTAACTACTTCTCCATCTTACTAGACTGTTGTGTCCTTTTTATGAGATTGGGCAATGGGTAATATAATTTGAAAGACACCTTGCCAACTTGCCTTAAGCTTCTCCCAGTTGGTACTCTATAGCTTAGCTTCAGTGGCACCACTCATGTTCATGTTACATCATTTCAACTATGAATGATATCCGTCTTGGTGGAATCAGGGCATCCGATAGTAGAGAGATGGTGCAGCAACACAGTAAAAATGCATCTGTAAATAATATATAACTGTAATTGGATTTGTATTATTTTAAAAAGGACAGTTTAAAAGGAATGGCATCTGGATGATACAATTCAGTGGGAATGTAGCTTGTTTGATTTAAGAAGCAAGTCAGTCTTAGCCTCTTAAATCAAACAATGGTGAGAGGGGATGTGGGCCCATTGCTAAAAGCTGAGGGTGTCCTGGTGTTTGAGGATGCAGAGAAGGCCAAAGTACTGAATGCCTTCTTTGCTTCAGTCTTTACGGCCAAAGTCGACACTCGGGAAGCCCAGTCCGGCAAGGATAACAGGATAGCCAGGACAGCAGAGGACTTGCCCTGGGTGGAAGAGGAAGAGGTTAAAGACTTCTTGGCCAAGCTTAAGACACATAAGTCAATAGGTCCTGAGGGGATGCATCCTAGAGTGCCGAGAGAGCTGGCTGATGTGATTGCTAAGCCTCTCTCCACCATTTTTGAACAGTCATGGAGGACAGACGAGGTGCCTGAGGACTGCAGAAAGGTCAGTGTCACACCAGTCTTCAAAAAGGGCAAGAAGAATGACCCAGCAAACTACAGGCCGGTCAGCCTCACCTCCATCCCTGGAAAAGTGATGGAACAACTCATCCTGAATGTTATCACTGAACATATGAAGGAAAAGACAGTTATCAGGGGGAGTCAACATGGATTCACCAAGGGGAAATCCTGTCTGACCAACCTGATGCCTTCTATGAGTGCATAACCAGCTGGCTAGATGAGGGGAGAGCAGCGGATGTCATCTACCTTGACTTTAGCAAGGCTTTTGACACTGTCTCCCATAACATCCTCACCAGAAAGCTCAAGCAGTGTGGCTTGGATGAGTGGACAGTGAGGTGGATCGAGAGCTGGCTGAATGACAGAGCCCAGAGGGTGGTGATCAACAGCACAGAATCGAGTTGGAGGCCTGTGGCCAGTGGAGTTCCACAGGGATTGGTTCTGGGGTCAGTCTTGTTCAACATCTTCATCAACAACCTGGATGAGGGGACAGAGTGTACCCTCAGCAAGTTCCCTGATGACACCAAACTGGGATGACTGGCTGATTCCCCAGAAGGCTGTGCTGCCATTCAGTGGGATCTCAACCGGCTTGAGAGTTGGGCAGAGAGGAACCTCATGAGGTTCAACAAGGACAAGTGCAGAGTCCTGCATCTGGGAAGGAACAACCCCATGCACCAGTACAGGCTGGGGGCCAAACTGCTGAAGAGCAGCTCTGCAGAGAGAGATCTGGGAGTCCTGATTGATAATAAGCTAAGTAAGAGACAGCAATGTGCCCTTGTGGCCAAGAAGGCCAATGACATCCTGGGATGCATCAAGAAGAGTGTGGCCAGCAGGTCAAGGGAGGTTCTTCTTCCCCTCTACTCTGCCCTGGTGAGGTCTCATCTGGAGTCCTGTGTCCAGTTCTGGGCTCCTCAGCTCAAGAGGAACAGAGAACTTCTGGAGAGAGTCCAGCACAGGGCCACCAAGATGATCAGGGGAATGGAGCATCTTTCATATGAGGAAAGGCTGCGGGAACTGGGGCTGTTTAGTCTGGAGAAGAGGAGGCTGGGGGGAGATCTTATTAACATTTATAACTATCTAAAGGGTGGGTGTCAGGAGGTTGGGACATCCCTTTTTTCTACAGTAGCTAGCAACAGGACAAGGGGTAATGGGATGAAGCTGGAACACAAAAAGTTCCACTTAAACATAAGAAGAAACTATTTCATTGTGAGGGTGACGGAGCAGTGGAACAGGCTGTCCAGAGGGGTTGTGGAGTCTCTTTCCTTGGAGGTCTTCAAGACCAGCCTGGACATGTTCCTATGTGACCTGATCTAGGTGACACTGCTTCTGCAGGGGGGTTGGACTAGATGATCTCTAAAGGTCCCTTCCAACCGCTACCATTCCATGATTCTACGAAAGCCAATTTTATTCTTTTATTTTAAAGCAAAATAACTGCAGTATTTGTGGCTTTCAGCAGAGAACTAGGAAATTTGTAGGTAAGCAAAATATAATGGAGGGCTTGATCTGGATGGCTGTGGTTTGCAGGAGGGAAGAGAGGACAGAAAAACCTGATGTTGCATTAATGACAGCTCCACTGCACAGCCTCCAAATGTCCTCCTGTCTATCAGCCAAAATAAGATCCACAAGACAGGAGCAGAAGGTAAACACATCGTTTGCAATTTTTATTTACCTTTAAATCCTTAGGAGAAGCTGAGTTCATACAACGATGAACGTTTAGACAAGGACAGTATTTCCACAACGAACACCACTAAGACGCAGAGAATTTTATGTGCATGTTAACTCTAAATGAATCCACTCAGGACTGGAAGCAGCCTAGCAGGAGAAGCACTGAGCACCACTCAGACAAATTGACCTCGCTTCTTGGAAAACTCCTTCACAGCAAGTCATAAATGTAAACAGTAAACATGCATAGAGAGGGCATTTTGAGGGGGTCATAATTTGAACCATATCTTTTATTCTTAGTTTACTTATTCCTCCCCTTCTCTTGCCCTGCTACTCAGGGGGATGATCTATAAAACAGAACGGTTCCTGTTCAGCGCATACTGCAGCACCGAGGCATGAACAGGCAAATAACCACTTCTAATGTAATTTTCTTAATATAATGCACAAAAAGTCCCAGGTTAAAGTAATATTGCTCAGGGGACACATCTAATTCTTGACAATTTCATTTAATAGTAGCTAAGCACATGTTAAACGGAATACATTCACCCACGTCCTTTGCCTTTATTTCCATAGGTAAGATCAAATTAGTCATTAAGATTTCAAAGTGCTTGGATTTCACATATTTTTGCTTTCATACAATGTATCAAGCATTAAATTTGGTCTTTAGACCAGAACAATATCCACTTCTATTTGTTTCTAAGTCTTCTGAAATTTATCTTATCCTAGATATTCTGATGTGTATTTTAGTTTTATGCTGCTTAACAATGAAGTTTTTTAGTTGTTCAAGAGTGGTCAAAGATCTCAGTTAACCTGCTTATATAGTCTGATCAAAGATGGTGATGTTGGTTTCCTCATGACTGGTGATAAGTCCTAAAAAATTTGTAGCTAGTGAGAATTCAAATGTAGTTTAAGACAATCTGAAACATATTCACTTTGCATTCAGACAAAATTGTTGCCTAAAATGTTATACAATTTACTAATGGTATGACTGATCATTAAATTCAATAAAAATGAAATGGAGATTATAACAGAACATGTATACCCAAGAAAATAACTAATAACCACAATCTCTTCAACAGATATAGGGTCACATATAGAATGAACCATCATAACTGTTACTAGGGTTAGTAACAAGACCAAAATCTGAACTATGATTTCTCCTCTCATTCAGACTATTTGTGATACCTCAGTGGCTCAGGATATTACAATCACTATATTGAGGAGGTATAGATCTTCTGTGTGAATGGATATATCTTTGCTTTTAGTTTTTCTCTTTTACAGTCACTCAAAAAAAAAGTTACTACATATAGTGTCCTGGCTATTCATTAGGTTCATCTGCGCTTCTGAAAAATGGTTTGACATTGTTCTCCCAAAATGCCTTGAATACACACGATAATTTATTTGGGGCTGTGAATCTAAAAGTTACCTTTTCAGAATTTGGTTCTTTATTTCTCTGTTCTACTACACAGTGTTTTTCACTTACATCAAAATAAAAAGCTAAAATGGTAATGACACACTTAGTCTCTTTCTGCAATTATTTCAATACTCCTTAAACATCTACTATTTAGAAGGTTGATTTGTGTATTTTGTAATTACATTTTCCTTTAGGAGAGATGAAAAAAAAGTGTGGAAGAGAAAGACAGCATTGACTACTACAAAATTTTACCAACTCTTGTAATGCAAGTAAAAAAACATAGATTCTTTAGAGGTCTGTCTTGCGGGGAACAGAACAATTATGTTTCCTTTTTAAATAAAAGAAGGCATTGTATTTTTGTTACAGGAATAACAAGACAATAAAGTCTTGATATGGATGAATCTGTTGGAATACAACGTTATTTCTACTTGGAAGATATCTTGATTAAATATTTATGAGTTCAGGTTGTTCTGGCAGAAAGATCTTTTATAGTAAGGGATAGAAAATGGAGAAACTATTCCAGGCTTCCACTGAGGAACAGAGAGCAAGGAGAAAGAGAGTAAAGAGAAAACGGAAAAGGGGGACTCATATTGTATTCTGCAAAAGAAATAAAAAGTATAAATTATGTGCAGAGAGATAAAGATGAGGGAATCAGTTATAAGAAGTGACTAAAGGAAAGGGAAAACCAGTAAGGGATAAGGATATGAAATTCAATTAAGTTAACATAGTGCACGTTGAAGAAGCAACGGTGAACAAGGTATGAACAAATCTATAAAGTAGGTTTTTCCTCACAGTTTTCTGGTCTGTGATGTGAAGGAGTTCTGTAAGTGTGAGGAAAAGTGATATTGGAAATTACAGTTTGTCAAACAAGTTTTTAAAAAGAAAAAAAAAGAAGGGTTTGTAAAAATTCACGACAGGAGCCACGTGCAATGGAAGTCTGTGTAAAACTATATCTTAAATACATAGGGCATAAGGTTTGAGGGCAGTATTTCCTATTTGAAAAGTGTCACATTGGTGCCTTTTGGTGAAAGGCCAGAAATGAAATGATGTGACTTTCTAAGCCTGGATTAAAATATTTTATGATAACTTGTTTTTTGTTTTCCTCAGCAAACTTTAAAAAATATTACTGAAAAAATGAACCCTTAGTGATACAAAACATGATTCGGTCAGTAATGGAGACAGAATTTAACTGAAAGGATCAAATAACGTTTAATGAAGATGAGGTCAAGCATACTCTTGGAGTGTAGAAAAGCTGAAAGAAGACAGACTTAGGAAATGCACAACTTGCAGTGCTACCACATAGAAAGTGAACTGATTATATACCAGGTTTAGTAAAGAGTAAGAAAATGCATGGGACAGTGCGGAGTCAATATAAAACAGAGACGTGATTGAAGGAGGAAAAGGGTTAATGTAGTACATTTTAAAAGAGGTGAAAGCAGAGTGGAAAGGAAGAAATTGAAATCAATTCAAGCAAATAGGAACAAGACAAAGGAGCTTCTTTAACTCTGGGCAATGAGAGCAAAACCCAAAGACTTTTGTAAAGAAGAGCAACCATCACCCTGCTTGCATTGAGGCTTTCTTACAGTGATTTTCTTGACATTTTAAAAGCACGAAACTTGCAGTCAGATATTGGTCCTGCTACAAATTTCACCACACGCTTCCTGAGAAATTTCACTGTACAGGCTCTATGTGAAATAAAATAAAATTTTATGAAGTGCTGTAAGACTCTTAGTTCAAGGATGAAATACAAGTGCAACATCATTTATTGTATTTTACTGTCACTGAGGTGATGAAGGACTACTTAACAGTATTACTTCTTGCTTGGAAAAGAGCTCGGTCATAGGCTTGTAAAAATGTAAAGAGAAGGTGGGAAAACATGGCAACGGGGTCAGCCACATGAAACAATTATCAGATGTTAAAGTGTAAGTAAAGATAATTTAAGTTAGAACAAATTTTACCAGACTGCAATTATTTGTTGGAAATCACCAATTACGTTCTTGTCCATAAAAGGGAAAACTAGGTAAACAGCCACCCAGGTACTGCAAAGCAGATATTCTTGAAGAACTGAGGATCAAATTATGCTCGTATTACTGTGATTTTAAAAATATTGAAGACAAAAGTACAGCACAATTTCATCTTAGCATAACTAAGTCAGGATTTATTGTCCTGTTCATTTTTTCTGCTTCTCACAGCCAATTCTCACAGATTCTGAGAACTAGCAATTAGCTATCTTATTTTGATCTTTGAAGATGGCTCTCACAAGAAGAGGTTTAGTATCAAATTCTGTAAGAATGGGGAGGATGCTTCTACGCTAGCTTTGGATGAAGTGAGATGGTGTCAAGTAGACTGTATTTTCCATGTGTTTAACACACTCTCTATAAATCAATAGTTAATAATATGAAGTAAAAACTTTTGTTTTTAAAAAACTAATGTCTCCACTTTGCAGCTAGGAAACCACAATACAGCATATATGTGTGACTTAAAGGCTGTATTTTTTGGTGCCCCTTTGTCCTATCACTCACCTTATAAATATGTATTCATAGCCATTCAGCACTAAGCACTCATGATTAGAATTAGTATTCATGCATATTTAGAACTCATTAAACAAATGTAAAAATTAGAGACGTTTGTTATACAGACTATAGCTTAAAAGTTACTTCAGTTGTAAGGTAAGGTAGAAATATTCAGAGACCTGGGTAAAAAACTGCACCTTATGTTTAGATTATGTTAACTTGACAGACATATTTTCCTGCATAAAGTTTAATATATTTTAAATTTCCTAAGTAAACATTCTGATTAGAAATATATCATAATCTGTGTCACTCCACAGTTTCACAATTTCACTCTTCACTACATATATTAAAAGACTCTGTGATGTTGAAAGACTGCTAGAAACACATAGAAGATAGCTAAAAATGAGATAAACAAAAAATCATTTTCATCCACATTTCTACAAATGTACATGTATAAAATAAGTGAAGATGTTCCTTTGTGGTAAGTTAATTAACATGAAAGAAAATCCCACTTCTGCCTGCGATGTGGAGATATCAGAAAAGGCAAAAAGTCAAAACATATTTTGTCTTCTAATAGACTTCAGCTTCAGTGAAACATAGTGACTGATACTGTGATTTAACCTTAGATTATTAACTATGTACTTAGTTAAAATAAAAGGCTATCCCTTTATTCCATACAGTCAAGGTTCGTTATCCATTTGCTTCTGCTAGTTTCCAGGCAAAAGGTACAAGAATAGAGCCTGCACAGGAGAAGCAGCAAAAGCCCTGTTGCAGATTTTCACCTGTGGAGTAGTCAAATGGTTTAGTCCAAAATAAATCAGTTAATACATCTTGCTTTTTGCAAATCAATCTCAGTTAATCAGAAACTTCTCTTTAACTTTAAATGAATGCTAAACCATTTTAAAAGTCAACTGTCCCCTGTAGGCTGTTTGCAACTCGTTTGTTATGGCTTTTGGCTAATCATCACTCATCCTGTGATTACTCTTTGAAATGTACACTTCTGTTACTGTACCTGGAACACACAGGCTTCTCAGAATGGGAAGCAGAGGAAAAAAAAAATTCTGATATTTTAGCAACCAGTGCTGAAATTTCACCTAACTTCAGATTTGAATACACTTAAAAAAATACATCCTTAATCATCTTAATTTAGAAGTGTATCAAATACTATAGCTCTATAAATAGCACAGTATAAAGCATATAAAATCATCTGTGCATAAAGATGATTTGCTATTTAATTTCCCCATAGCCTATAATCCCTTATCAGCAATACAACTACACACATACTACATTAATATATATAGCTGTATAGCTATATAATTATTATGTGATTTTGCATAGGGCACATTTCATCTGCCTGGTTGCTTGCAGATAATGGGCTGTAGCAATTTTCTTCAACAAAGTCTTTGGAACTAACCCTCCTACCAAATATTTTTCCATCCCACCCTAATAGTGCATGACAGCTTCTTATGGGACTATGACAACAGGACACTAGCACTGAAGACATGTTCCTGTGCCACCTGATCTAGGTGGACCTGCCTCTGCAGGGGGATTGGACTAGATGATCTCTAAAGGTCCCTTCCAACCCTGCCATTCTATGATGATTCTATGATGATTTGAATCATCATGATTTGGACTACAAACACTAGAATGCAGTTGGCTTGTAATATATTCTTTCCTTTAAAAATAATATTGAACATAAATTGTATGAATGTACAAGAGTCAGAGCAACATTTTGTGTGTACAATTATCGTTGGTAAATATTCTCAGTATTTTTAACATACTTCCATGAAGATGAAAAGTTACTGATGTGTTACAGAATCCATTCTAACAGAGAGATGTAGAGAAGCAGAATTTGGAAAAGCTTTTTATAAGAAGTTGGAAATGAATCCACTGTGTCTTAAGGCTTCTATATTTATTGAAGTTTGGTTTGTTTTCACTTAAATACTCTCATTTTAAATAAAACATCAGTGTGATTTCTGACTTTAGTTACAAAGAGCCACATCCTTAAAGGCATTGTTAAAAGAATTTAAGGCTGCTTAGTATATATTTACCATAGCGTACCCTTCGGGAGCTTCTATTTGGTTTCTTTTGTTTTTTAAGGTATTAACTTGAATGTAATTTTCATCTTTTAGCAAAAAGATATTATTTGAGTTTTATTCCCTGTGAAAAATTGTAAATCTTAAAAGCAGTTCCCAGAAAGTAAATGTTTAATACAACATTGAGCTGCATATTTTTGTTTGGTTGGCAGGAAGCATCAACAAGCACATCAACACTTTAGTCAGAGAAAAAACATTTTATGATCAGTTTAAAACTGGCCAAGTTGTGAACTGCCCTTGTTCTTGGGCTCTGCTCTGTCTCGGGGATGTGGGGGCTGAGCCAGAGCTACCTGGATGCTGCAGGCCACATGCAGTGGGTGCCATAAGGGGATTCGGAGGAGACAAGGGTTGGCTGACACTGCTCATTCTGGGACCAGAGGATTGGATCTAACTTCCTTGTGAGGCCTCTCCTCTGCTTGGTTTTGTGACCTTTCCAGGGACTTCAGGCTGTCTTTTGGATGGGATGCCAAACATGGCCTTTTTGGAGCTGAGGTTCCTGCTTGAGGCTCATGCTTGCTCCTAGGTATGTGCAGCACAGGCCAGTTTCTTGGCATGTCTAGGGGGAGATAGGAGAAAGGTTGTGCAGATCTCAGACTTGTAAATGCTTTCTTTTGCTGGAAGATGGAGAACATAATGTGGAGGATGAGATCGGCAAAGGTATGTCCACAGTCAGAAGCAGATGACATATAGTCTGCAGGGGCACAAGACTGATCTGGTGAAGGAAACTGAGGGACAGCAGTTCCCAGGGAGGGAGAGTGCAGCTCCCAGTCATCATCATCTGGCCCCACAGATCAATGGCCCTGGGATGCACCTGCAGAATCTTACCAAGGCTGGAAGCTTGGTGTCACGTGGTCTGGGTCTACTTCCACTACGGATGCTCCCGGGAGGCAGGATCCTTGATCCCACCTGCAACCCCAAGCGAACGCAGTAGCCACAATTTCATCTTGAGGTGGGGAAACTGGTTTCACAAGTCTAGGTGTTCCACCACCTTCCCAGGGATGGCAGTGAGATTGCCCAGCATGCAGTTCTGTAGTTCTTCTTCCCTTTCTTAAAGATAAGAATGATTTTTGCTTTCTGCCAGACCTCAGGAATTTTCCCAAGCCACCATGACATTTCAAATGTTATTGACAGTGGCCTTGCAATGATGTATTTGTGGCCCACTGTAGCAGATCCCATGGCATGATGCATGTGAAGCATGTTAAAATGATCTCTAATATTCTTCCACTGAGAAAGACAGGATAGAAAAATGTGTTAGAAGAAAACAGCTACCTTTCACAAAATATCTAAAGCAATTTAAAAACTTTTTGTTCCTAGGAAAATATGAGTAGTTGAAATTGCAACTTTTAAGATGAGACAAAAATAAGACCTGAGATTGAAAATTTTTTGGTGCAGGTTTTCCTGATACCTATTATCTCCCACAGAAGTCAGTACTTGCTGGTGGATATTCTGAAATCAGACTGGCTTTGTATATACTGAAATATTGGGTTTATTTCATCATCTGTTTTTAACAGGATTGACAAAATGAAATGTCTTTGGTTATTGCAGCAGAAAAACAAATAAGAATCAAATCATAAGAAAATACATTTGTTTTGTAGGTTTTCATATCCTAATTCTTTTCACTTATCTTACCTACATGGAAGAAAAATCCATGTGCTATATTAGATTTTAAAGCAATAATTCTTCCAAGCATGACACAGTAAACACGTACGTTTTCACTCGTAGGTTTACAGTCTATATCTGAGTTATTAATGACCTTTCAGGTGTGTCTATATGACCTTAATGTCTTCAGCAAGATGAGAACACATGATTAAGAAGCAGGAATAGACAACTGGACAACATTATGGCTAAGGAACGTAAGTTAATTGTAAAAATGGCCACTTGCGAAAGGATGCTGTTTCAAGTATAGCAGCTGACAAAACTTAAGTAAAATTAGTATGGTGTTAACATGATACGTACACCTCACTTCCAGTTGAATTTGCCCTATGTGCCTATCTAATACTTACATCATACTGATTCTTTAAGGCATGTTAGAAGAATCATGGATAGAACAACAGCTTGGTTTCCAAAGAAAACATATTTATCCCAAGCATTTTCTTCCATAGATACCCAAGTGTGTAAACTTTCAAATGTATAAATTACCAATTGTGTTAGGTTTGTGTGGAGTTGACTCTGGTAACTGGGAAGGGGCTGCAATGGTGGCTCCAGTAAGAAGTTGCTCAAAACCTTCTCCAGCTCTAAGTCAGATCTACCTCTGGGGCTGAGCCAATTGGGTAGCTCTGCCATCACTTTTTAAGAAGCAGCAGCCAGAACGGGAGGGATTTTTCTTTCTGGGAGGTGGTGCAAGGAGAAGGAATACAGAGAAAAGTGACCATGCAGACCTCGAGGTCAGTGGGAGAAGAGATGAAGAGATATTTTGGAGCAGAGACTCCCCTGCATCCAATGGTGAGATGGCAGCTGTGCCCCTGCAACCCATGGAGGGTAACAGTGGAGCTGAGATCTGCTGACAGCTTGTGGAGGAGCTCATGGCAGATGGGGTGGCTGTGCCCAGAGGGGCCGTGACTCTGTGGGAGGTGGCGTTGGAGCAGAAAGTGCCTGGAGTTTTGCTGCTGCAGAGGAGACCCACACTGGAGAGATTTGTGAAGAGCTGCAGCCCTTGGGAAGGGCTCACAACCAGAGAGTTTCACTGGGGACTGTATCCTGGGGAGGGACCCTTCGTTAGAGCAGGGGAAGAATGTGGGGAGTCCTCCCTTGAGAAGAATGAAGCATCAATGTGACTACAACCCCCATTGCTTGCCTCCCTGCATCGAGAGGGAGAAGGTAGAGATATTGGAAGCAGGGAGCTGAGCCCAGGAAGACTATGGAAAGCAGATCTTAAAAGGGTTGTTTGTATTTCTCTCATCATCCTCCTCTGTTTTAAATCTCTGTTTGGTCTGTTTCTTTTTTGTGGTGGATAAAACTGATCATGTTTTCTTCCTTGAGCTGTCAAGTCTGTTTTGCCCAGAACCATAATTAGCAGTGAGTCTTTCCTGCCCTTGTCTCAATACACAAGGTCCTTGGTTATCGTTTCTCCTCTCATCTCACCGGGGCCTTTGCCATCCTACAGCAGCTGAAAGTGTGGGAGTGGTAAGCAAGAGGCTGCGTGGTGCTTCATTGTTGGCTGGGCCTTAATCATGACACCAATGAAGATGAAATATTTCAGTTTTGTGTAGAAAAAGTCAATCTTAGCAACAATAAAGACTGATGCCATGAAAGTGCAAAATGACTAAAAAACAGACAATAATTAATGTATGATTCTGTGAATTTCTTTTTACCACAATCTTTTTACAGAAGCTGAAGTTATAATCCTTGAAAGTTGGTTTATCAAATCAATGTATTTCTATATTAAAAATATTACATTAAATTGGTTAATGAAACTTATTATATACTATAATTCTCATATCTATGCTTTACAGTAACTAGATCCCAATGTATTTATACTGGTAGGCTTTTCTTAAGTGAATCTATTGCTGACTGGCATAAAAACAACTATAGATATCAGTGTATTTTTTATATATAACATTAGAATGTAATGTCATTATGTGTGTGTATATAAATATATGAATGCAACTCTCAATATATTTTAAATCAGATTTTCTTAGCTTTGGCCTTCTAGGGAGGAAAAAAATGAGGCTTGCAATTGCTATTGTTTTCTTTAAAATATTTGACCTTGAAACAAGTTGCTGGCAACTAAAATTCAAGCAGAGCAACTAAATAATTATCTTCCAGAAGGACTCGTGTGAAATATGACGTAGGTAGCTCCAAGTAATGTTTATAATAATTTAGTTGGTTTTTGAGAGAAATATTTTGTGTTTTCAAGTATCACTTTTCTTCCAGATGGAAGAATTTTTAAATTAAGTATCAATATAAGTTTTTAACTGGAAAATAATTCAATCAATAACATTTCAAATCAAAATAAGCAAACCTCCAATATATTCCTTACTAATCATACCTCTCATACTTTCATTACAATTTTCTATGTGCAATCCTACATTACAACAATGAACTCCCCTGAAAATCCTCCTCGTGATCAAATGAGAATGAGGAAAGCAGAAAAGCCATTTTAGTTAACTAGTGATATCATTATTGAGTTTTGGCTCCTAAGTAATTTGAATCTTCAGTGTCACCTGTAACTCAGTGTTTATGTTTTCAATGTTTCCTCTAACAAGAAGGTTAACTACTTTAATTATAAAGTATATTTAATAGTACTGTTTCACTTTCATAGAAGACTGGATCAAATAAGACTAAGAGCATAAGCTGGATGCAGTAGAAAAAAATTACCAGCTCCTTTTTTTTATTGAGTTAGTGGGTGTGCAGTCCCTTAGCAAATACACTGCAGACACCATCTTAAGTGGAGCAGGTGCTTACAGATGACAGCTGTTGAGATAGACCATGGCTACAGTCATTAAGCTGAAAGCACATGCTTGTCCAACATGTCTAATGGGTATCATCAGCTGCGGACAGTCCATGTTCAAATCTAGTTGTTTTCATAATCTCCATCTGAAGACACGAAGTGATTGGTTGGCTAGAAATACACCTTTAAAAGCACTGCAGCAATAATTCTAATGTATTTGTCAGAGTTTTAAAGAGAGGTTAAAATTGCCTGTCATTCCATAGCATTTGAAAAAGGAATGAAAACCTTTGGTATAATGATATGGTTTTGTTTAAAAATAACACAGAGCTGTTACCTTTTAAAAACGTACACCTACAGCATTCAACTGGTTTTATACATATTAAACTTTGTAATATTCAAGAGAAAAAAACCAGAATGTGGCATATGATTATTTAATAATTTCTGTGTTGAAACATTTGCTTTATCAACATCCACTCTGCAAAATGAAGGCATACATGTAGAAGGGGTAACTAGGACGATGCTAAACTTACCAGACAAAATGTATGGAAGTTTTTTGTGGATATATAAAAGCACAAAAATCTTGTAAACCTTGTAGCAGAATAAAAATTAATGGCTTTTGTCCGGTTTTGAATAGGTTTTGTTTTGTTTTCAATCATACCAAAGAAGTCTACTTCAGCAGCATGTTTTCCTATTATGATAGATTTAATAAAATTGCTTAAAAATCTATGCAATATAACAAAAAATAATAATCCTTCTGACAGAGCCATTCTGAATTTTCCTATGTAACAACTTTCCCAGCTGGGAGTGCAGGTGGTTATGTCATAGCAGTAATAATGTACTTACCCACAAAAGCTCTGATCTGAAACACATTTTAAAGCTCAAATTTTTAAAATATAAATCTAAATGCTATGTTGCATTGCTGTCTTTAGATGTACACATATCTTCTTTGACACATAAGAAGAGCTACACTAATAACTACCAGGATTATTCACTTGAATTCTGTTAAACCAGTATGTAAAGCGAGGGTACAATGGCTCTATAAGAAGCCATTCACCAATAAAAGATGGTTTTCTACAGAGGCCAAAACAAATGAAAACTCTGTCCCATTACTGAAAGCATGCTATTCTTTATTAATTACTTTGCATTATGAGTTCCTAGTCCATATTCCACAAAATTTCATTTAGATAAAAACTCTATATTGGTTTTTTTTTTCAATATTAATGACAGTTAACCTGACTTTATTATAATTTTTATTAAGGATAAGTCTGATTTTCTGAAATAATGTCTACCTTCTGCCTAAAACCATAGCAAAAAAACCCTGAATGGGGTGTACATTTCTCAATTAAGTTAGAGTAATTTTATTTTCCAAGCAGTTATGTAAAAGGGAAAATAATTCACTCCTTCTGGTACAAAAAGTTATCACAAATTGCATCCTCTGATTAAAAGACAAAATGAAGAAAAATAGGCTGTAATTTGTTTCAATATTTTGTCCCAGCAGGATAAGATGAGTTTTCTTATTAAATCAGAAGGATACCTAACATGGATATAATGTACTAGCACCAGAAAAAAAAGGTACTAAAATATAAAGTAGTAGTTTCTTTCAAGTACCAGATTGTGGCATAAGAATATGTCAGAGCAGAAGCACGATGAAGTGTTGTACTCAGTTTTCATTCTAATCTGATGATGATTTTTGGAAATGTTGGTTTCACTAAAATATAGGAACTGTGGTAGCAGGTGCAATTATGATATTTATTTATCACTTCTTAAATACAAGTATTTATCTCAATAATGCTTTAAAGCAGTTATTTTTCTTTAGCAATGACTTATGTGAACTCAACAGATTTACAAGGCTCAAAATTTACTTCAATAAATCTTCAGTAAAATACTTAAAACACTTTGGTAGTGCTACAATATTTTGGACACGTTTTATTTCATCTGAAGGTGAGAAACAGAGTAAAAAGTTGCTAACTTACACTCTCATCCTAAACTTTTAATTTTTGTGTTCCACAGTTCAATTTAATTTAAAATATTCTTACTACAAGCCCTGTTAGCTTTACTGTTCTCGTGCTATTTTCTTTTGTCGTCGTTATTTCAGTAGGTTAGTTACGCAACCACTACCAGCTTAAGGCTAAATAGAACAATTAGCAGAAGTTGCATAAGGAAAGGTAAATCAATGGAAATGAAAATGGTAAGAAAATGTTAAGAAGATAAAATACATAAAGCAGAGCAAAAAAAAAAAAAGTGTTTTAAGTTCTTCAGAAATTAATTTCTCAAATAAGGAGTTAATCTCTTCCTTATTCATATTTCCCTTGTTCATAAAAATGAAAATAATGCTAACATTTGGAGAGTTTTGCTTGACCACTGGGCAGAAATTTTATTGCTGAACTGCACTGTTCACGTTAAATTAAAGGTAGACACTATATTTAAGACTTTCTATGATGCATACATACTTGAAAGACATTGTTCACATACTTCGTTTCTTGTTCCTATATTATCATCTTACAGACATGTTCTGTGTCCTTATATTTTCTCTTTCTGAGCTATGACTGATAGAGCCAATTCTTTTTCCCTTCCCAAGTGTACTTGTATTTGTAGAAGAAAAGAAATGAGGATTTCATGAGGAGTCTTTCAGTATTTCACAGAAGCATGTTTTTTTGTCTAAGAAATACCATAGATCAACTCGTTTTCAGATAGATTTGTACACAATTTTATACAAAAATGTGAGCAATACGAAGAAATGACAGACATATGACAAATATGAGCAATATGAACAAATATGACAAACATATGACAAATATGAGCAGTATGAGCCTTACATATGAGGGGACACTTCAACTGACAAGTCAATTTTCAGTGACAAGACTGCTTCTGAGAAATGAATTTGACCTTCTAAGTTATTAATGGCTTTGAATACACCAAACCAAAGGCATGTTCCCTCTGAAAATCAGATCCTATTAAGCTTTCTCAAAGTCAATCTCTTCAAAACATTTGTCATTTTTCAAAATCCTGAGTTTTCAGTTTATTTGTCACTTAGTGACACTGGGGTATTAAATAGCAATGAAAATAAAAGAACATTCGCAGATAGCAGACACAGAGATCATATCTCTAGCGATATAATGCAGTGCAGACATTACCATCTTTATTTATAACCACATACCTGTCTAAGTGACACATTAAATGGTTTGAATTTAAGGCCTAAATTTCTGTCTGTGCTTGGGACTGCTCAGAAGCAGGATGTAATCTACATGTACATTTATTAAGAGGGTTAGGTGTGGCTTTTGTTTCTGAGACTTCAGAGATATGGGCTAAATGCAAGAAAAATAAAGCTATGCTGATGTGCAGGGACTGAAAATTATGTCACTCTCCTACTAAAATTCATCCTGCAAGTTCACTCCCTCATTTGACTCAAAACAGGGACACAACCCTATTGTCACTTGTGTCACAGCTGAAATCTCCTGTGATGCAGCTGTACCAGCCTGCTACAAGCTTGTGCAGGAATTTCTGACACACAAGTACACTGTTTCAAAAAGACATGCCCTGAATTTCAATTTCCAGGTTATTTTGGAATATTTGAAACTTTAAAAAGAAAGAAAGAAAAAAGCTTTAAGCACACTGCAAAGGATAAAAGCTGAAAGAACTGCAAATTGCAGTCATCCCGTTAAAACTGCAGTTATCTATGATACAAGTAAATCTACAATTATATATTGGTATAAAGTTCTATTTACTATTATATTTAACTGTCCTAATTAAAATGACAGCTCTGTTGATATTTCAATGACATTAAAATTAACAGCAAGTGAATAAAGCACATCAAATAAAAGTTAGTGAATAAATAACAGCAGAGAGAAAAGCTCAGACCTGTACTAGTGAAATGGCAGTCAAGATCAAACTGGATTACAAAATTTGCTCTGCAGTGTGATGGTGAGGTTGAATGATTAAATGAGATGTGTGACTGAAGACACACAGTGACCAATAGAACCCTCCTGGAACCTCTGTATTCGGTATGCTCATTTTTGACACACAGTGACCAATAGAACCCTCCTGGAACCTCTGTATTGGGTATGCTCATTTTTTTTTTACTTCTTTATTTCTGTTCCTACTTATGAGTCTCTAACTGCTACAAAACCTTCTTTTCTCTTCCATTGGCTGCACTTGCCAAGTTCAAGCACAGAACAGAAGGCTTCTGTTGCTCTTCCATAAGGTACATATCTGTAGTACTTTCCTCAGGTTTTCCTTTTTTTCCTATGTGATGATGGCTTAGGTCTCCACAGACTGCTGACTTAGCAGAATCCAACCATTAATCTAGCGCTGCCACATCCACCACTAAACCATATCTCTGACCACCACATCCACACATCTTTTACGTATCTCTAGGGATGAAGACTTGACCACTTCTCTGGGCTGTCTGTTCCAGTGCTTGATAACTCTTTATTCGTGAAGAAACTTTTTCCTAAAATTCAACCTAAACTTCCCACACAATTTGAGGCCATTTCCTCTTGTCCTGTCACTTGTAACTTGGAAGAGACCAACACTCCTCATCCCAACCTCAGGTAGTTCTAGAAAGCAATAAGGTCTCCCCTCATCCTCCTTTTCTCCAGGCTAAATAACCCCACTTTGCTCAGCCACTCGTCATAAGACTTATTCTCTAGACTCTTCACCAGTTTTCCCTTCTTGTCCTTCTTTCCCTGTTTCACCCAGGGGTGTTCTCTGCCCATGATAGGGTCCCCTTCCTCTTCAGTCTTGGACTTACTCAGGTTTATTTTCATATATTTCTACAGCATGGCACAAACCACCAGTGGTATCACACAGCCCCAGCAAACCCCAGGGATGTGGAATCACCCATCCCCAGGGAGCCAGCACCACTTTAATTGGGCCAGCCCTGTAGCTCACACCCTGCACCGCACAGAGCCCTGTAGCTTCTGCTTTTATTGGTAGAAATTGCATTTACTGGGCTAAAGTAATATTGAACAAGCAAAAATTTCCAATCCTTCTCTTTTGAATGATAAGGAACTTTGCAAAATCAGCTTTTTAATGGTACCTGTAGGTAGACTTTCATGCAAAATACCTTCAATAATATTCATAAGACTACTTTAATAGATCATTTAATAATATTACTTATCTATAAATGACATAAGGCTACAGAATTCTAAAGGCAGGTTTATCAATTATGTTTGGTTTTATTCAATTCCCTTTAAAAAAAACACATGACTTTTGCAAAAGAGAAGAAAGGTTTCTGTATCTAAGCATTCTGGAGTTAGTGGTAAAATGATTATTGTTTTAAGTTCTATCAAACCTGCAGAGTCCGTATCTTCCTATGTGGGCAAGCTCTGAATTAAATTTTACATCATCTGGGAAAAATAATTACTTAATCAGGGCAATATATTTTTATGTTCCCTGAGATAGCTCAAGTAACTCCAATTAGAACATTTAAATCTGATTTACTGATTAGTGATTTCACCTCACTAAGCTTTGAATTATTCTGGACATCAAGAAATTAATTTTCTGAAACTGAACTGAAACTCAGAGCCTGATAACATTTGAAAATTCTGCTACTTGGACTATTATCTGTAGAAAGAAGTTAATGTATACTAGGCTAGTATGTGAATTCACACTACACAGACTTCTTTGTACAAAGCAGAGAAAGGAATTTTGCAATTACTGTGTGCCTTGCATTGTCTGAAAAGAAGTAAAGTGAACATGGCGTAAACTCATAGCTTAAGTTGGTTTGGAAGAATTGGCCTGACACATAAGCACAGAAAGTATGAGCTTAAATTAGGTTAAACCATTACCAGTCGGCTAGTGCACTGGCTCATAAGGACACTGTGAGAATTAGCCACGTCAATATTTGTTTTATCATGGACAATGATCTTGTTTGAGAACCCTACAAAGGGAATTTTCTGTTTAAACTTCCTTCTTTAAAAATATAAAAATACAAAACATTCCCAAGACTCAGGCTGCCCAAATTAATGATGAAATTTCTTTGAATCTTATTTCTAGACAACCATTCTTCTAGTATGAATGTTCTTCGGGCAGGTTTGTGAGCTATGCAGGAGATCAGAGTAGAGCTATTAATTTTTATTGGACTGTGGTTATTTTTAATGATGGTTGTTCTCAGCTTGCCATCTATGCAGAAACAAAAAGATGATTATATTAGTCAGTCCAAATGTGGTGATGGCACTATGTCATATGGCTTTTCAAGTACAGCAACAATGTCTGGGACAGACCAAAAGTTGTCCCAGACCAGAATTTGCATTTTACAGAACTCTGTAGAAATCTCCTTATCTCCTAACAGAAAAAGCAAGAGTTTTTTAGTGGTCTCCTAGTTTCAAATAATTCGTAACTCAGGGAGAGACAGCATTTATATATAAAACTCCCAATAGATTTTCCTTCCATGAGCTGTCCTGATCTCCCTTACAATCAGGTATTTTTTAGCATCTCAAATGGCAATCTCTTACCCCAACTAGTTTTCTGTACAGTAAAACATCTTCTGCAACATACATTTTTAACAAGAACCTCTACAGCTGCCACTCAGAGGTCTTAAGATCTTGTGCAATTTGGACAGTACAGTAAAAGTCTGCTAAGTCTAGTTTGCAAGGACAGAAAAAAAGAAAGGTGTTTTGTATGATGGTATTGGACTGAAACCTTGGACATTCTATTCTCAAATTTAACTGCAGACTGCTAGGTATTGTTAGACTAAACATTAATTCTCTGATTGCATCTGTTCTCTCTCCATAAAAAGGCTATTCATCCTGTGTGCTTTGTCTGCAAACAGTTTAGGCAGGTATTTACTTTTAACTATCTGCTTGTGTACTATCTTCTGCAATGTCCAGAGGTATAGAATTGTATTGTGAAGTTTCTGTGACACCATGCGAAACTAACAGCCTAACAACATTTTTTCTTGTGAAGAAGTAGAAAGTAAGATTTAGAATCAATGTAGCATTAGTCTTCTTTTACTGTCATGAGACTTACTAACTCCTGCTTTTTATAACAGTAATTTAGCTTTCTTTAACAGGATCACACGTAACAGTGAAATACAGGAGGGTGCAGTCATTTCTTAACTCAGCAGAAATGAAATTTTACTTGCATAAGACACAGAATTATATCATGATAAATTGCAGTGCTTTTACTAAGTCATTATGTGCTTTTATGACTGTGGCTTGTGCATAGTAAATCCTGTTGAAAAACAAAACAAAATAAAACCAAACACAGCCCGCAAAGTCTGTACAGTCTGAAGAACACATTTTCACAAATGGGAACTGTTTCCTAAATATAAAGCAGCTCAAAATTATTTTTCCAATAAAATCCAAAAGAAACCAGTGAGAAAAATATGAAACATTCTGACATCATCAGCATGAAAGGAATAATACAGGACATTGTATTAAAAGAAAGCTATGCCATGCAATTAATGAAAAAACCCTATTAACTACAGTTGGAATATGAAAGAGTGATATGGGCTGTACAGAAAGAAATTCTTAAAAAAACCTGTTGAATGCATCTCAAATATTAGACTTTTATAGCCATGATGACTACAAAATGCCATTGCTAACTATATAATTAACTGAGAACTTCAAAGTAACATGCCAAACTTTCAAAAAGTCAAATGAAGATATTTTCTTAAGAGCACACGGTTCTGTTTGTATTAAAGATACAACTATACAGCAGACATGACTGAAAATCACAGCTTGCTTTTCCCAAATTTTTATGGAAGACCTTATGTTTTAAAGGTTCTTACCACATAGATCCTGTAGAAGAATTGAAATAAACATACAAATCTACACTACACGGGATAAATTCACTATGTACATAAATTCATCTAAGCTTTGGGAGTGCCAGTTCTAAATTTCTATCTTTATTGAAAGTATGGAACAATATGGAAAATGTTAAACAATATTCTCTATTGATAATTAATCAGGTGAACCACATTAACGTAGAGAATTAAGTACTTCAGAGAAATCTTTTAATGGGTGATAGTCCTGTAAACATGATTTTTTTTCTGTTACTGATAAAAGACCTCATGCTCTGCAGTGCTCTGTGAGCTATTAACATAGGTATTAAAAATTGCAGATGGTTGAAAAAACTAAAAGAGATGGAAATTTTCCCAGAATATTAAAGGGTTTTGTGTCAGTTTCAGTTGCTATTTTTTCCCTATAGAATTATAATATTTTTCAGCATGACTCCTAAAGAAATCACCTATCCATCTAATTGTGTTGTCCTACACTGCTGTTCAATGGCTAACTTCAAAGCAACTTAAAAACAAGCATAAAGATTATTTTTTTCCTTTAAATATCTTCTTTAGTCAAGAAATTATCTTGTATGATTTCTTAGTTCTGCTATACTCACACAGCTCTACCTTGACTGTCAGATTGGCAGTCATTTTTTATGACTCTCTACTTTAAAGTGTCTTTTATTACTATAGATAAAACTAAAAGATCAACAACACGGAGGAAAACCAAACCCAGGAGTGATTATTGCTTGTTTTAAGTATCAGGACACAGTCCTGGAAATCTTAAGCATTATATTTTAGTCAAACCACGTATTTTGGTTATGCCAGATGATGTAAAATGAAGCAAGGAAAAATAAACCCTATCAATTTTAAGCAGTACATGCTTTCTAACTCTACAAAATATATAGATGTACTCTGTTGACTGGTGCAGAAAGTACTTTCAAAACAAGAGAATCATCAGTCAGGTGTATAATTAGTGCCAGTGTATAACCTCCTAATAATTTCTAGTAACATTTTATGTTAAATGGATAAATTTACTTCCTGAAATCATGCATTAGTGTTATATTTTATTACAGATTTACAACATGAAAGTGACAAACTGACACTCAATCATGATATAAAACTGCTACATGGAAAATTATGAACAATTCACTATTTTTTTGCAGTAGCTAGAAATATAATTCTACATTCTGGAATATCTCATTATATCTCTTTGAAGTCATTTGTATCTTGTATTTGTTTTGTTGACAAAGACAGGAAAAAAAAAGGCACCTGCAAAGTTATTGAGTAAATTCAGTCTCTTTGACTCCAGCATTTTCTCATTCTAACATAAACTTAACAAAGGTTTAAGATGAACTGTGTCTTAATAGATCTGTCCTTCATAGTTTCATGAATTTGGTGAGAATTCAATTGCTTACATGGAAAACTCACATTAAAAATGCATCTAGCTGCAGAGATTAATGAAATGATACAAATCTGTCTAAATTACCTTTCTTTTATGCACATCTCCCAGCCTAATTCTGCTCTCTGACTTCTGCCAGATACTGGAATTCCCTTTAGTTTAATCAAGTTTGTGTTTTGTAGAATCGTTACAGCTGAAAATGACCTTTAAGATCACTGAGTCCAATCACTAATCTCACACAGCCAAGCCCATTACTAAATTAAACCATATTCCTCAGCATCTCATCTATGTGTCTTTGAATATCTCTAGGGATGTTGACTCCACCACCTCCCCTGGGCAGCCCCTTCCAATGCTTAGCAACCCTCTTGGGGTCTCAAGACTGCAGCATTGCCTGGGGTTGTTGTAGCCCAAGTGCAGGACCCGGCACTTGGCCTTGTTGAACCTCATGGGATGGGTCTCAGCTCATTGCTCCATTCTGTCCAGGTCCCATTGAAGAGCCTTCCTGTCCTCAAGCAGGTCTACACACCTGCCCAGCTTGGTGTCATCAGCAAACTTACTGAGGGTGCACTCAATCCCCTCACCCAGATCAGTCTCTTTCTTAAAAGACCATCTTCACTATCGTATCTTCATATATGACTATGTGCCATTGGATGATTTTCTTTGTGCTTATAAGACTGCTTGTAACTGTGTGCTCACTCTCGATTATGTCTGTTTCTCTGCATTTTTCACAGTGATATTCTCTTTTCTATTCAGATTCATCACATTTATGAACATTCTGCAACTCCTATCTAACCTGTACACCCAAATTTCCCTTTCGTGGGACTCTATTAAGCAAGAAAGCATAGGACATAACTGTCTCAATGCAGAACCTAGGGCACAAGGGTTTACAGGATCTACATAACACTTTTAGGTCCCATAGCAAAGATTGCTTATGTGACCATTTATCTGTCTCTAGAGCGGAATCATCATAGCGAGGTCAAAATAGAGGTAGTAAAGAGAACAGTATCTCTTATTTTCTCCTTCCTGACACTGCCTTTGCAGAACTCCATAAGGCAGAGTTCCAGTTTGACAGTCCTTCACTCAGGAAGGCACAAATAAATATAACCATGTTTAATGTATTTAATGTTAAAATTGAAAAAATACAAGTTTATAAGATTAAAAAGTATATACAGTGAAAACAGACACTATAAAGAAATGTATACTCACTCCTCCTCATGAGTCACAGTATTACTGTAGAATAGCTGAGCATTTCTTCTCTAAAGAAGCCCAAATAATCAGTATGGTGAGCAAAGGCTGTTGCACCCAGAGTGTTTGCTTGTGGGCCTGACCTGTCATGGAGGAGATTGTATAGTTCATACTTTCAGAGGTCAGTGAAGCTGCTAGTAATTTTGCAAGGGGTCAGGTATGTACAAAAGCATGACACACATGCTCTAAACCCCATAATGATTAGAATAATATTTTAAGTACTTGTCAACAAATTCAGATAAATTGCTGCTATGAATCCCATATTTATTTATTAAGAAATCACAGCAGCAAGAGACTAACTTTCAGTGAACCTCAAAGGTTGCTCAAAATACTCTGGGGCCACAGTAAGGTAGCAGTTAGAGCTTCATAAATGCAGATCAACTTTTTTGAAATCAATTTATTTCCTTTAAAGTAAAAACTAAATAAGCCAAGTCAGAATTAGGCCTTTCAAATCTAAAGAGAAAATTAGAGATATAGAAAAGAGAAACATTCCCTAAGGATAAACTGACTATCTATAATGAAAATCAGAAAGCTTTGTTGTTCAGTTCTGGAGAAAAGGATTCATTGTCTACAGAAATGCCATTTCTTTCATTAAACTTTCAACAATATATATAATCACATTTACAAAATTTTGCTAACATGTTCATTAGTACAGTCCAACCCTCAGCAATTAATACAGTAATTGATACAGATAGCTATAAGGTATTCTAATTATATAGATTATTTGATGAGAAAACTATTGCATTCTGCAGCAAAATGTGAAAAACGTGCTTAAAACTGATGGCTTTGCTCAGTACTGAACATAATAGGAAAAAACTGTTCACATTTTGAAAAGCAGGGAAGGAGAAGAATAGTAAAAGCAGATGTTCACACAATTGCATGAGAGTGCTATAAAGTTCACACCGCTGTAGCTGCAGTAACTCGTCTGTGTTATCTGTGCTGCAACCTGCCCGATGCCACTGCTGTCATTTGATTATAGCAAGAGGTGTGTACAATTTTCACAGAAAACTGAGATTCTTGCGTTTTCTTATAAGTCAGGGGATCAGCAAAATACCCCTATGAGTTTGTGGGACAAAGAACATACACATATTATGTATTGCCCAGTGCTAGATATAATTCCACTGCTTACTAAGTTCCAGTCATCACCATTGAGGTTAAATTCTATGTTTGTGAAAACATGACATAGAATTCATAAAAAAAATCACACTACGTCCATGTCTTTCAGATTAATTAATTTGGTATAAAACCAGACAAAACTCAGGGGTTTTATGAGGATACTGGTTGGGTTTTGGTTTTGTTTGATTAGGGTTTTGTTTTTTTTTCTTTTGAGATGCTGAATATTCTTAACTCTAATCTTCAGATTAAAATGAAATATGGGTATATTGATATGGAATAAAACAAAAAAACCCAAATTTTGATGGATGTAAGGCAAAATGAAAGCTTTAAAATATACATACTCTAACATACTATAACAAACTCCAAGTAAAACATGGGTTTTGAAAACCTGAAGGGTGAAAGCAGAGTTTAAACCATACAAATTCTGGGATTTCAAAGACCCATGAGACAGTCCACACAAAATATTGTCTTCAAATGAGCCTTGTATGTTTAGCTGATAAACTTTATTGAACAATCTTAATATACTTACCTAAATATATTTGTTATTTACATATTTTAGTAGAAAAATACATAATCTTATTAGGATTGTTTTCATGTCATATCACTTTCTCCATATTCTGTATTTTGAAAGAGGGCTTCATAGATGCCCTGTTGACATTTTAGAGAATTCTGTTTACCACTTTTCCTCGGGAGATGTTGACTAAACTACAAGGGCCATGGCCAAGGACAACACGGTCCTAAAGAAGCTCTGCAACTCATGTGAGAAAATAAGGATGAAAGAGATATTCTTTAGTAAGGTTAGTTTAGGGTTTCCGTGGATCTGTAGAGAGCTCTTATCAGAGCCAAAGAATTACTATTAATGTTACCTACTCTTCAGCTGAAAGCTTGTGAACATAGTCCATTAGTTTTTGTTTCCCACTTTCCCTCCCTGTATAGAAAGATAGAACACAGCAAAGTACAATAGAAGTGCAAATGCAGAACGAAAGGAGACAGAAGTAAAATAAAATATTTTTGTACAGACAAGCCAAGAAAAGTCAACTAAAGGTTGTTCACACATTTTAATAATTCTGTACCCTGAACCATGTCAGGGACTGAGTCAACGCCCATATAATTCATATATTTTACATAACATTGGTTTTGATTTACCAAAGTATAAGTTAAATGTGCTATACCTTAATGGTAATATTTTTAATTAATACATCATACAAAGTAACATACTTTTACTCTTTTGAATGTGATTCATTTCACTACATATAAGCCAGAATAAATACAAAAGTGACCGCATACTTGATTTGTGAACTTGATCGGCTTTGCAAACAGACAGCTAGACAATCATGATTCTGTAAGAGATTATACAGGAGGGGTGGCTGTGGGTTTCATTTTTTGCTTTTGGCAGCCTACTGTGTTAGAATATATTCACCATATTTCATGTGAAATTCACAATAGCTAATAAAAGAATGGATAGTGAAGGTTTAATGCAAAATGTTCTGAATGACCTGCTAATAGGGTCAGAATGCCCATTTTCGATAAGCTTAATAAATTTCCAGTTAAAAAAAAAAGAATAGATCATGTTCAATATAGCATTGTTAGGTTAGCCTTATGCTTTATCTCAATTCTTCAAATTAAAGCTTGTCCTCAGAAAGACGTAATCTAAAGTACACTTTTCCAGTACTAGTGAATCATAACAGAAAAGTATTCTTTATTCCTTTTGAATCAATTCTCTTCTACTCTTCCCACCTTCTTCCTCTTATACTAAAGAAATTTACACCCAGAGGGAAGTCAAGTAAAAATATGAAATTTGATTGGATAAAAAAAGTTACTTCCTGCCATATATTCTGATCTGAAAATAGTTTAAGTTCACATTTCCTATATTGAATTGTAATAATGTATTTGGAGCCATAAAATATTTAAAATGTCCTGAACAATCTAAAAATAAATGATTTTACTGTACACTACTGACCTCAAATCTTGTTGTTGCCCTAACATACATAAAAATGCTGGCTTCATACACAGTACTGTAGCCAGTGTAAATTAAAAGAAGCTCCAAAGAGTCGCTGGGGTATCAAAACTTGTTTTCAAGTTGTTTTCTGGCAGTAGTGCTGTATAATTGCCTTGATAAACCTTGTTTAATCTTGTTAATGTTAGCTGGATTTAACCTGTTTGTAAACTTTTAAACATTTGTACACTTCAGGGAGAGTAATCACAGAGATGATTTATAGAGTTTAAGGATAACCATATTAACTACATATACAAAGCCTCAAAGAATAGTATTTCTTTAATTTACTAAAAGAAACCACTACTCAAGTACAGGTTAGCATGAACATACAAACTGATTCAATGGATTTTTGTGTATTCAAACTTTTTTTGTTACTGAAACACTTTAAAACTTACACCAGTAATTTTATATTTCACAAGACCCGAGTGTTCTCTTACATGCAAGATTCATTTTGGTGCAATTTAAAATTAGCAGTTTCTGAAACATCTGCCAGAGATAGATGCTTTGAACACTGCTAATTGCTAAATCATGTGCAGCTGTACACATTTTTGATAGCCCTTAGAGCTCACAAAACTGCTTCAACAGCCATAAACCTAAACAATTCCCTCTATTATAATCAGTGTTATCATGTTTTTATACACAAAAACAAAGTTTGCAGGTTCAGATGCAGAAATTTTAAAAAGCTCCTGTTTAGTAGACTGCATCTATTTTAAGACAAAGCGATTTTTCTTGAGATTGTAATATGAAGGATAACACTAAGTATAAAATACATCAGTCTTGCTCGTCTTTAGAAAACAGCATCCTCTTTGCAACAATTCCTAAAACATGCCAGGAAAGAAACTGCTTTCAAATGTCAAAGAATTTGAGGTTTTCATATCTTGAGAAGAGCTTGTCCTGAAATCCATAATGGTTTTGTACTTGTTTTGGATTTCAGCAGCAGAAGAGGGGCTCAAATTATGATGAAAGAATAAACCAATGGAAATTAAGAATTGTGACTGGAGTGGGAGGAACCCAATGGTATGGTGCCCCAGTAGCCCTAGAGATACTAAGCAAGAATCTGTAGGCCTGTGGGGATTTCTGTAGCTACAGGAGATGCGAGGAAGGTCAGGATCAGTTATGAAATGGTCACCTGTGTGGGTCTGGACCTTTGCATCTTTGAGGTTGTTTGGAAAGTTTTGCAAATTTGAAGACTGAGATCACACATAGTCTTTTAGTTACTTGTCTCATCGTACACCCTGAGTCTACCTGTAGACTGATACAACAATTTTAAACTCCTGGCTTATTTTGTAAATTGTATGTAAGGAACTCCTTGGAATAAAAAGTGTAGAGAGAATTAAGTTGGATCAGCTGGGCCTCCTTTACTGAAGACACTGAAAGGTGTGAAATATGTAAAGCAGGAGAATGAAAAAAATACTTTTGATGTCAAGATTAGATGCCATCCCAAAAAATCTACACTTAAACCTTGCTTGGTTTATATTGTCATTTCAAATTACTTAAATAGTCTTTTATATTAAATAGTCTTTTTCATAATGTTTTTACTTTCTGGATGCGCTGTTCAACATACCTAGACATTGACTGTCTGAACAGCAGCTAACAAGTTGTTATCAAGGAAAGTTAACATGGTATAAAAAAACATTCTAGAATAAATACAGAGACAAAGAAAATAGGCATGTTTAGACATCTGTCTCTTTATAGGATCTCCCCAGTCTGTATTGACAAGGAGTGTCCTCATCATTGTCTACAGCTTCCTCAAGCAGGGCAGTAGAGGAGGAGGTGCTGATCTCTGGTGACCAGCAATAGGACACAAGTAAACGGAATGAAGCTGCATCAGACTGGACATTAGGAAAAGTTTTTTTGCTGAAAGGGTAGTCAGTAACTGGAACAAGCTTCCTGGGGAGGCAGTCATAGCACCAAATCTGTCAGAGTTCAGGGAGTATCTGGGTGATGTTCTAAGTCATATATTTTAGTTTTCGATAACCCTGTGAGGACCAGGGAGTGGGACTTGATGATCATTATGGATCCTTTCCAATTTGAGATATTCTATGAATCTATGGTTCTGACATTACATGGAAATTCACTTGACAACCAAATTCAGTTATCTTCCATATCCAAATATCCCTGCTTTTTCTGTGTTCCTACCAATAGTAGGAACTTTATGAACTTTAAAGAAATAAAGATTCTGTATAGATACTTTATCTTGGGAAATCAAAACAAATTAGTGACTTTGACACCAGCTGTCATGAATCTCCACTTTCCTAGCAATAAACTTGAAATAATAATAATACCAACCTGTACAACAAGGACGTTGAAACAAAACAATCAATGTTTAAAAAATTTTCAGTGATATAGTAACAGAAACTCCGGGGAGAAAATTGATATATTTTAATTCAGTGCAAAGATTGGGTAGTGTTTGTTAAATTAAGTTTGACATGACATATTGATCTGTTTAATGAGGTAAGAGTGCCCTGGAAAAAAAGAGTTATCATATGAAAGGTGTCTCCTATGAAAAGCTGATCCAAAAAGACTGTTTACTTTGACAGTTTACAGTGTGTTTTATTTTGTCTTGGTTTTTAGTTTGGTTTCAAGTTAAGTTGGACAGAATTTTTCAGTGAAATAGAAACTCCTTCAATACTGTAAGTGCTGAGTGAAATTTAAGATCAAGACAGTTCTGATGCTAACAAGAGTCTGATGAACACCCATCAAGATCCTCCAGAACTACAGAAGCTTTGGCCCAGAGGGAGCAAACCCATACCTTTGTAGGTTCTTGACTCGAGTAGATCAAAAAACAGGTTGCGTAAAGTCCAGAATTCATTGTTTATAGCATCCTTGCCTTCAAGAAGGTTCACCAGAAAGCTGGTTAATTAAAAATCATTCAAAGACATCTTTGGTGAAAACTCTCCTTTGTTCAAAGCAGATACATTTGAAAGCTCTGTTTTACCTTGTAAGATGTTGATTTTGTAACCTTTATGTGTTTCTAATAATATTTTAGATATAGGACGGTACCTTCTCAGACAATACTTCTGGAAAATGGAAATTCATAGGCTTGCCACTGGATAGCTATAAGTCAGTAAACACTCTGTTATAGAATAAAGCTACATATGTGCACAAATAGAACAAAGTCCCAATCTAGTTCTAAAAAAGTCTTTTCCTAGCCTGACTGCCTAGAGGAAGACTCTCATAACATCATTTAAACTTTGGGAATATTTGGTAGTGATGAAGACACCACACAGGTTAAGATAAAAGGAGATGTCATCTAATAATTTTCAAGCCACAGCTGTTTGTTACTGTCATATTTAAAATAGATGCATTAATGAAAAAGAACTTCTACAACAGTGTAACACAACTAATGGAAACTCTACCTTCTACCTGAAGGTCATGTGTTATACCTTGTACATGAAGAAGGTCACGTGTTATGCATATTACAAGCAGGTAAATATAGGTAGTCTTTTTTCAATGATACACAATATTTGTCTTTCCCCTTTAACTTAGAATTCAGATTTTAGACATATACATTTGAACATCCAGATTGGACCCTGTTGACCTTCAACATAAAAGTCACGTTTAGATAAGATTGATATATAAACATAGCTGGTGCTGAATATATTTTTTTAACATTTCATTATAGCCAACTTATTTCTTAAGATGCAGAATACAGTCATACAGTAGCATCTTGGCTAACTCTAAACAAGACAGATTGGTATTGGAAGCAGTACATCTACTTTACAGCAGCTTTCTACTCCTGCTAATTTACCTTGCTTCAGCATTTCACAATTGGGTCAATGCACAATAGCACAGGAAGAATTCTTTAAAACACTTATAATTATGTTGCAGTTTACTTCCATTAAAGAAGAAATTGAATGTGGAGTTAGGTGTTTTGGGAACTGGTTTTTTTTCCATTATTTTCTATTCAATCCTATGTATCTGCAAAGAATGTAAAGTTTTTCCTTGAATATGTCGCAAAGCAAACAATAAGAAGCAGTTCCTTTGCTCTGAGTTTCAGGAACCTTTTCAGACAACATATGTACCCAAAATGTTTGCTCTCATACAACAGCGCTCAGAAAAGAAGAATTAAAGAAGTCATTCATTTTAAAGGAATGATAGGGTCAGGTCTCTGGCTAGATTATTGAAGAGAACAAACACTCTTCAGCAGTATCAAAAGACACTATAAGACACACAAAAGCAGTATGTTCTCTAAGATTTTTTTTGAAATATTGATTGCTTCCTACTATCCTACTCTGAAAAGGATGGCAGTTATCTCCTCTGAACGCAAACTACAGAAAAGATACCATGTAAAAGTAGAAACATGACAGTTGAATTTCCTCACACAAGTCAGACCTCTGCCTTTCTCAATGACAGAATTAGATCTATGAAAAAAGTTTGCAAAGAGAGAATGTAAAGAACTACCTTTGCCTTCATGTAATATATAATACTGTACTTTGTTCTGGCATTGCAATTACAATACATTGCAATTACAATACATTGCAATTACAATATTGGATCATCACTTCCTGTTTTAACAAAACAAGTCATTTGCTTTGTTCCCGACTATATTCTAAGGTACAGACTTATTTAGAAGAATAAGAAAGTTCTGAATTAAAACAGAGAATTATTCAATTTCAAAAGACATATTTCATACACAATCTGGGTTTTTTTTTTCCTCTTACAACCTTATGATTTGTTCACTTAATTTACTGGATAATATATGATTAAATAGCACTAATGCTAAGAGCAGTGGTTTGTAAGTCTTTGAGTCCTTGATATGCTATGAGAAAGTAGAAGATAGAAAAATACATATTGATAGGATTTATTCTGGTCACTAGCTCATTATGTAATCTTGGCTTAGAAGGAAAATATAAAAATAAACTGTACTGTTTAAAAAGGTTGCTAATTCTCTTTTTTTTTGAGCCATTCTTCTGCTCCTTAGTTAAGCTAAATGGAATACTGAAAAAAACCCAAACAAACCCAAGCAAACAAAAACCCCAGATACTAGTTATGCTTGGCTAAAAATAAACAAATTAAATAAGTAAAAAAAAAGCATTATTTTTTCACATTTTGAGTCTTTTTTCTGTGACTTGACTCATATAGGGCCAAATTCTCTCTCTATTCTACATTCAACTTTTCCAGCAAAAAGGAGGCAGTATTGTCAGAAAACTTATTCCCCTGATCCCCTTTTTGGGTATGGCCATAGGTATAGTTATGAGAAGCCTGAACAGCCTGCATTGATCAGCAGCTTATATTCCATACTGAGGCTACACGGTGTAAATAATAGAGAAATTTTAGCCAGTGTTCCTCTTTGTTTCCATTGTAGAAGTGCTTCAGAGAGTCAATGAAGTGAGGCCAACAAATGGATCCGAGCAGATACCATCTACGAAACTTGAATTCCACTTGCGTTTCATATAAATTATTCCGAAGAAAAGACGTATTTTCAAGAATAAATATGCAAAACACACAGCATGAAGTGTAAAATATTATTAGTTTTGAGAATCTATGTTGAAGCAGTTCAAGGATCTTGTTTAAGGACCAAAGTCCTACTGACAATAAAGCTAGTTAGAGAGACAAAGACCAGGTGTGTAATTCAGCTAGAAATATAGTTGCATGTTTTTAAATCCTTGTTCTCACCCTGAAGCATTGCCACGCAATTAAGTGTGCAAAAATGGCACACAAGAAGAAATAGTAACAAATAATCAAGAAACGTTAAAACTAGAATTTTGGCTTATGTTGCTCCTACACAAGTGGTTGAAACAGTGTCAATGTGACTATGTGAAAGAAAGCGTTCCTTACAGTCTCTTATTTATCTCATTTTCAAAGCTTCTTATATTTGTAACTACAAGCATCCCACCATCTTCTTGAATTTGTGCTTCATTATAAGTTTGCCTGCTTTCCTGCCAGTTGAGTAAGTACCTTATTTTGTACAAACTAATCTGTGTACTCTGATGAATACTGATAGGGTAATTTACATGAGACATGTCACCTGATTTTTCTGAAAAAAATAAGTTGGAAAAAATAAATATAAATAATGATTTTTACTTGTTACTTTAATATGGTGGGCTAATGTAGCATTAAAAGTAGTAAAATATATCATATATGTACCCATAAACCTTGACAAACTATAGCAAATCACCTGAGCATAGTTTTATTTAATGTAAACCTTGATATATATATCCCACACAAATTTAGGTTTTGATGTTGACAGTAATTTTTACTGCAGGGGTCAAAACATTCATTCATCAGAGTCTGTAACAATGTTGTAAAAGCAGTTACCTTCTATCGTAGACTGTTTCCAAAACATATTTGCTTCTCTACAGCCATATAATGGGTGTTCTTCAAACAACCTGAACACACTTTCATTGCCTCACCACTAAGTCCTTTTTGCATTTACACTCTCATATTGACCTGTGTACTTTTACCACAGTATGTGCCCTCTTTTCTGACTTTTGCCTCCCTACTGAATGAGAGCCTGAGAAAGGTAGGATGAGAAAATACTGTGATTGTTTTAGGAATAGCACATTTGAAGGCCATCCATTTGAAAAGAGTATATTCAAACAAAAGATGACCAC